>NC_052248.1:5000-310586 GCF_013401445.1 Tripterygium wilfordii | reverse complement strand
AAAATGAATGGTAGTAATGAACTTGATTGTGTTTTGTGTACTGCTTTAGCTTGAGTTCTTGTTATACTACAACGAATTAATAAACATTTTTTTTGATTTCTTGTTATACTACAGAAATTGCTGCAAGGGAGACATTAGAGCAAGTTATGGCAGATGCACTAGCAAAGTCAAATTCGAATCGATTTGCGGTTCAAGCTGTTTGTCTTGCAGTATCGGGTGTTAACCATCCAAAAGATCAGCAAAGAATACTAAATTGGCTCAGGTTCACCCTCTATTTTAGTTTGAGCATAGTGACAATTTGCAGCTAGGATATTTATCTGTATGGCATATTATACTATGGGAGGTACCCTTTGGTGCCCTTTTCAGTAAATTTATTTTACTTCTAACAAAAGGGTGGTGAAAAAAACTTTACCTTGTGAACTTATGAACAGTGTAGAAGCTTCCAAGATCCGATGATTCATCATCATCGTAATCTTTATTCCAAACCATGTTGGAGTCGACTACACAAACCCATACGAGAAATGCTGAAGATTCCCGTGTTACATTGCTAAATTAAAGCGTTCTCCATAATATGTCAGATTTTTATGGCATGGTTTAGAAAACTCTTGTCAATTATTTCTAGAACAAGTTTCTGGCTCTGTATTACCTTTTATTTAATCTCTATTTTTCCCATATAGACGAACATGTGACCCCATGGTAGAGTTGCAAGGTGCAACCTAGAGGTAATAAGTTCAATTCCATAAACAGTCTCTCCACTCCCTGACCCCACCCATTGTGGAAGCCTTGTGCACTGTAGGTGTTTACTTTTTACAAGCGAACTTGTGATCCAGTAATAGTAATAGAGTTGCAGGGGTGCAACCTAGAGGTTACAGGTTCAATTCCTGTAAAGAGCCTCTACACATATTATGTGGGGTAAGGTTTGCGTTCATCCTACATGTCCCCGACCTCGCCCACCGCGGGAGTCTTGTACACGGGAGTTATTTACTTTTTTCATCTCAATTTTTCTCAACTACTCTAGCATTCTGACTTGCTTTTCATCAGCTGCTGCTTATCTGCCTATGTTACTTTGCTTGATTCCTTCGTCTGGTTCCAACATATGCTTCAAGCCACCCCTCTTCTCCCCCTCTTAAAGAAAATAGATTCCTAACTCACTCTCTTTGAACAGGAATGTTTAATTTAATCTGCTTTATGTTGATTCACACAGAGATATATTCCCCAGCCATGTAAGGCTGTACGTTCAGAATGATGCTGTGGCAGCTTTGGCATGTGGAACATTGGGAAAGCTTCATGGATGCGTATTAATAGCTGGTACAGGGACCATTGCATATGGATTCACTGAAGATGGCAGAGAAGCTCGGGCTGCTGGTGCAGGTCCTATATTAGGTGATTGGGGAAGGTATATACTTAAAGTCCTGTTCATGTTTTGTGTGCCCCCGTTTTTCTTGGTTCTTTTTAAAATTCATAGGATGTATGGGGGCAAATAAAAACATTGTAATGGTCATATTCAATCCAGTATTGCAATGTCTTTGGTATTTCTTACTTCTTATTTCTTAACGAGTGTTCTATTTGTTTTTCTGGTGTATTCTGCGAAATCTATATGACGGTGAAGTTTGTTACTGCAGTGGATATGGAATAGCTGCACAGGCATTAACTGCAGTAGTAAGGGCCTATGACGGTCGTGGTCCGCAGACGAACCTTACGACTAGTATGTTACAAAGGCTTGGTCTTTCTTCTCCAGATGAACTCATCGGGTAATGAAATAAACTTGTATTGTGATCTCCAGATATGTCCTTAAAGTTTTTCATTAGCAGTTTTGGGATTTTAGAGTCTGGACTTATTCTTTTTTATAAAAGTAGCCTACAGTTGTGATTTTTTCTTTTTTTAAGAACTATGTGTTGAGAAATTAAGAATTTAATAAACGAATAGTTTTGGGAGCTGCAGTTGGTGCAATTGGTTATTATTTGATTGGATGTTTGGTCTTCTTCTTATTTGACTTCAGGTGGACATATTTTGATCCATCTTGGGCACGCGTTGCGGCACTAGTTCCAGTTGTTGTATCTTGTGCAGAAGCAGGTGATCAGGTTGCAAATAAGGTTTTGCATGATTCAGTTGAGGAGCTAGCGTTAAGTGTGAAAGCTGTTGTTCAAAGACTCAATTTATGTGGTGAAGGTGTGTTATTTCGAATTAAAATTAGAAAGAAGGTGAATTGTGTTTCTCTGGCTTGTCTGAATGTGAAAATGTGGGGCTTGGCACCATATACATCAATTGATTTGGCGGTTTTGTTATTATTGATACTTCTAAAGTTGATTTGGTACTTGTTATAAGACTAAGAATATGATGGTTTGAACATGTTTGGCATAATTAATTCCATGATATGAGCATGTATTTGATAAGCTGATTATGGGCTGTAGAAGGAATTATTTTCTTGTCTTGTGGTGAAATATACTAATTTTATGTTTATTTTTCCATGGCTGCTACAAAAATACCGCCTGCATGGTCGATTTGATGACTTCTTTTGCTATGTGATTATCGTGACAATCTGATGTTGTGGAAGTAGCTTGTACAATTCAATGCATTTCTGGCTCACAAGAATGGCATTATTTCATTTCATACACTGATGCAATTACGAGTGAATAACTGGAATTTTTTTTTCCTGCTTGATGGCTCTTGCAGAGATATTCTTCAAATATTTTGACAGATTTTCATGTGTTGATGAAAAATATCATGCAGATGGTGAAAATCCCTTTCCTCTTGTCATGGTTGGGGGTGTTCTTGAAGCCAATAAGAGATGGGATATTGGTGAAGAAGTCATAAAGTGCATCTCTAGGGACTACCCTGGGGCGTTAGCTATTCATCCGAAGGTAAGTGCATTTTACTCTTTTCCACATTGCTGATTCTGTGAGTTATCCAATCACTTGATATAAGAGAGTATATTTTGTTCTTCTTGAGCTCTTGGTGTGTGACACTACTCATCCGCTCGCGTTCACTAATTAGCTTATGTGGTAACAAAATACGGTTTAGGTAATAATTTTGTTTCGAGGGGTGTGTATACAAATCCAAATTCACATTCTTTTCATAATCATTCAATGTCTTATATTAGTTTTGATGAAATTACAGCTTTTCTATCAATTTCAGGTGGAGCCTGCGGTCGGTGCAGCACTACTGGCTTGGAATTTCTTGATGACAGAATCCCAAAACTAAGCTTATAGAAGTTGTCTAGTTGCAACTCATTCTTCAATTGTATAGTGGCAAGGACATGAAGCTTTCTTCTTTAAGTCAACTATATGTCTTAACCACCTCAACTGAGAGGTTATTGGCACGTGAGGCTTACTTGGTAAAGCATAAATTGTTACGGTAGCCTAGTGTTTAGCAGGCCTTTTTCTTTGTTTTTTGTTGGAGATAATTTTCTTATTGAATCCAGAGAGTGTTCAATACTTGCGCTAGCATCTGCGTTTAACTTGTATACAATTTCCATGATTTATAGTGAAAAGCTCGGTTGCAGCTTGTCTTGCAATGCAGATCAAAGTGTGCTTAGTAGATTTGGATTGCACTTGTCCCTTTTTGAGATCTAACACTCTTTGATACGCATGTTAAGTCTTGAATTAGAAACAACACAGCTCAACCACCTTCAGTTACTTCCATTGAAAAGATTTTCTCCGAATTGACACCTATTATGGAAAAAGCTTCCCTACTACATTGACATGTATACAAACAAAGGGAGTAGGAAGCCATCAATGCACAAAAGAAATAGGACTCCTACTAACCCCTCCCTCGAAGTGGATAAACCCATGAAACCATAAATATTCCAAAGAAATACTTATGATTGGTTCGAACGCCAAAACCTTAACCTGACGTCCATGGTGAAGCCTTGGCAGGGCTTGAGTTGTATGCAGATTGAGTCAATATTGGTTCCATTCATGCCTTAGGAGCCTGCAGTCCTCTACTCCCACCACCAGGGCATAGATAGAGCCTGGTGCCGCCAGCCAGAGCCAGCTACCTAAGAAGTGGGGGCGCATGAGAAGCAAGATCTCACAGAAGGGCCCCTCCCCCTCATTCGAAGAGAAACAAGAGAATATGGAAAAATAAACTTTAGCCCATATCCTAAGAATCTGAATCCAAGATCTCAAATTCATAATTTTTTTTTCTTCATATATATGCATATATACAAACTCAAAATATTAAAAACTAAACCCTAATCTTCTTCACTCCATCATTATTAATTTATTATTACAAGTTGGATATACCTAACATTATTTTGGGGATATTTTGGCACGTGGCTTGCATACACTATTTATAGAAAACAGTTGATTCTGATTGGAGGGGTAGAGTAGAATAGATCTCAGCTAAGATTTGAGTTAGTAGGTCCCACATGGTAGCTTAATATCATGGATCAAGTGATCAAGATCTATGGTGAGTATGGTAGGTGAGACTGGAGAATACTAGAGTATCACCACCTGCAACTTCAGAACTTCCTTCCATTCCATCCTCTCTCTTCTGTCTCTCCCATTTTCCATTTCAAAGAAAAAAGAAAAAGAAAAGAAAAGGTGATTAAATAAACTATAGGAAAAAGCCATAAATAATGACCACTGTCTTTAATTGATTGATCTCAGTAAGACCAGACCAAGAAAGCACTTTCAAAGACTCTCTCTGTGGCTCAAAGCTCAGCATCTGCTTTCTCACTCCAATAAAAAAAATTCTTAAAAAACACACGAAATAAAATCCTTCTCAAGCTGTCATTTTCACGGCAGTGAGCTCCACCCATTTCTCTTTTCGCACTCTCAAAGCAACATTTTTCCTAATAGGATCAGTTTTTGGGATCTGGGTTAATTTAGGGTTTGTGTAAAGTTTTGAGCTTTTTTGGGAATTGTTGAGAGTTGGGGTCAGTGATTGATTTTTGGGTTGAATGCAGTGTTTCTTTCAGGGGGCTTTGTGGGTGGAGAAGATCTAAGCTGCATGAGGTTGAGGTGGATTATATGTTGTAGTGGCTTTGGATGAGATATTTTCTAGGTTTTCTTGGGAACTCTTTTGCTTTTGGGTGGGTGGGTGGGTTGGTTTTCATGCAATTTTGCGGTTATGGGTGTCAAAAATTTAGTGTTTAATGTGCTCGAGTAAGGAGGAGGGTGGCAATTGAAGATATTTGATTTCTGGGCTTTTTAGGGTAAGGGTGGTGTGGTCTTAGCTTGTCAAAAGTAGTTCTAATTTAGAGGATGAGACTTTCTCCAGCTGGGTTCAATCAGCAAACTCAGGAAGGTAAGCTCTTTGTTACTTCTAAATTTGGTTAGTTCTGTACGCATTATGTATGTCTTTTATGTAATAGTTCAGTTGGGCCTATTCTCTTAGTTAATGAATTACTTTGTGGAAGTTTGTTGCCATTTAGGTGTAGGTCGTTACCAATTTAGCATTTTTTAATGTTCGAAGAGGAATGCTTAAGGTGATCCGGGGCCATGTTGTAGGCTGTCTTTGCTAATCGCTTGCATGTATAAATGAACATGTTTTAAGGGTTTAGAGGTTAAGTTTGAGTAGTTTCGTGCCACATTATGTGTTGGAAATGGTTGAGCTCCAGGTTCAATTGAAATTAGAAAATCCATCAGTTTAAGACATTTTCTTGTGATAACGTATTTCTAACTTGAATATTGGTGCTGATGTATTGTAATTGTAGTTTTCTTTTGATTGGTTGGGGGGAGGGGGGTGTTCAAAGTCTAAATCCTTAATGTTGTAAACGTCAGGTGTTATGCGAATTCACATGGTTCTAAAAGTGTTTGTGTAGGGGAGAAGAAATGTTTGAATTCGGAGCTATGGCATGCATGTGCGGGTCCTCTTGTTTCTCTACCTCCTGTTGGAAGCCGCGTTGTATACTTTCCCCAGGGACACAGCGAACAGGTGAGTATCTGCTTGCTTGCCTCTTAGTGACAGTGTACTCAGTCTTGGACTATTGGGTATGTTTGAGATATAAGTAGAAGCGTAAGCTGACTCATTGTCGCTGTAGAACACTTAAGACCATACATGTGTATGTTTGAGACAGAATCGGGTTTTGGCTGCAAACTAATCTTTTTCAAGAGTGAAGTGTTTGGTGTGCTGCACCATATTCTGTGCCTTGAATTATACTACCCGCTCTCTTTCTATAAATATTTTCGATTGGTCTCGTCTTTTGTTGCTTGTCGGGGATAGAGCCAAACACCAAGTAGGCGGTCTAAAGCCCCTTGCGTAGGTTGGGGCTATGAATATTTCATTATTATTGTTAGAAGGAGAAGAAGCCCTTTCAGTTTTCAATTCTTGATGCAGGTTGCTGCGTCAACCAACAAGGAAGTAGATGCTCATATCCCTAACTACCCTAACTTACCTCCGCAACTTATCTGCCAGCTTCACAATGTGACTATGCATGTAAGTATCTGTTTAAATTGTATTTATGGATCACAGCATTTATGTGCTATTCCTTAGAGTGTAAACTGTTGAAAGTGCAGGCTGATGTGGAAACAGATGAAGTATATGCTCAAATGACCTTGCAACCATTGAGTCTGGTACTTATATTGCTTTTACATCTTAATCTATCATACTTGTGCTTTCCATTGTGTTTTAATTTAGACTTTCTTGCAGCAAGAGCAAAAAGATGTGTACCTGCTTCCTGCTGAACTGGGAACTTACAGCAAACAGCCAACCAACTATTTTTGTAAAACATTAACTGCTAGCGATACAAGTACTCATGGAGGATTCTCTGTTCCTCGCCGGGCAGCTGAGAAAGTCTTCCCTCCTCTTGTAGGTTGATTTGTGTTGAATGTGTTTAATTGATCAGTTTTATGCCGCTGATCAAATGTGGAATGGGAAGCCAGGTGGTTTTATTCTTAATTTTTTTTCCTTCAAATGCTTCAGGATTATTCCTTGCAACCTCCGGCTCAAGAACTTATAGCTAGAGATCTTCATGATAACGAATGGAAATTCAGACACATATTCCGCGGTGGGTTTTGAACTTATTCAGAAATTATGGTCTAGTTAGTATCCTTTGCTCAATTTATCTACTATGTCAGTTAATTAGCACTTGTACTGCTTGATTTTTATGCCCCATTTTTAAGTAACAGGTGAGGGATTATGTGTAAACGTGCGGGCTCTATTTGTTTTTACAATTCCTTTTTCCTTCTGGATAAATGGGGGCAGTGAGAGACTAACTATTACTTGTTATTGATTATGCTAACAATTAGACTTCAATTTATGCAAGCCCAGCATACTCGAATGAATGAACTTTCTTAAGATAGGGAGAATGATAGTGTGAGGGAAGTGTATAGTTCTGCCTTTGACTTGTACAGCCAAGTTGTGAATATGTAAGGAATGTCTTCCCGTCTCTAAAATGGTTTCCTTGTTTGCACATGCATGCAGGCCAGCCCAAGAGGCATCTGCTCACGACAGGATGGAGTGTGTTTGTTAGTGCAAAACGTCTTGTTGCCGGTGATGCTGTCCTTTTTATCTGGTAAATGGACACTTTTCTTTTACTGGATTATATTCGACTTCTCTTCTACTATAAGTTTCTGGTTTTAGATGGTGCATTGATTAAAAAAAAAAACCTAGCCAGAATATGCTGAGAATTCTAAATTTCCAGCTAAATGATTCTGCATGTCCATGGACTCTCTGATTTCTATTCAAGTTGGAAAGAGAGAAAAGTGCTCAAGTAAAAATAAGATTTCTTTTCTTTTCACACAATGTGTTGCATTTGTACCATTTGTGCATGTGTGGTACTTTTTTGAGGCCAGGTCTTCCCTTTGAGTCCCTTACCATTTCGAATCAATTAATTATGGAAAACAGCTGTACTAATCTTGTCTCTCTTATATGTTCTGTTGCGTTAGGAATGAAAAGAATCAATTGCTTTTGGGTATTCGGCGTGCGAATCGTCCGCAAACAGTCATGCCTTCATCAGTTTTATCAAGTGACAGCATGCACATTGGTCTTCTTGCTGCGGCTGCTCATGCAGCTGCCACAAATAGCCGCTTTACGATATTTTATAACCCAAGGTGGAAATTTAGGTCCTCTGTGGATTTGAAAAACTACTGTGGATATTATGTTATGTACATTTCATTTTAACATATATCTCATGTTTACATTGAACAATTCCAGGGCAAGCCCTTCGGAGTTTGTCATTCCCCTGGCAAAGTATGTTAAAGCAGTATATCATACTCGGGTTTCTGTGGGAATGCGATTTAGGATGCTTTTTGAGACAGAAGAGTCGAGTGTTCGGCGGTTAGTCTCTGATCACTTTGCAATTCAACATTTCTGTGTTATTCACTTAATTCTAGTTTAGTGGTCATCATAGCTACATTCAAAAAGATTCCATTCAAAGAAGGTTTTTAAAGTTACTGGCTCACTCTCAAAAGATGAAAATTTTGAGTGCAGAAAGGTAGTAGTCTGCATTGGAGAAATTTGCTAAGACCTTCAAAAAAGGTATCATGGGGGCTTTGGGCTACCCGCGTCATTGGTAGTTATCTCCCAGCTGGTAATCTGTGGTGAACTTATGGTAGAGAATTTCAATGGCATAATTCTATATGTCCCTATATTCTCTCATTATGGTACGGAGTTTACTCCATTCGCACTATTAGAATTGGCTTGTTGGTGTTCAAATTGACCTTTTCCTAGTTTAATGACTGAGGTTTTCTTTGTTGTCTGTTGTGAATTGGTGTAATACACAAACAATCAACTTTTATAGTGTGACGTAGTGTCTTACTTTGTTTTCCTTTCTTTTATTTTTTGAGTAAAAATTGACCGGTCCAAGTAAATGGTATATAGATTTACTACTAACCAGGGTATGTTTGCATCCAGGTACATGGGTACAATAACAGGCATTAGTGATTTGGATCCTGTTCGCTGGCCGAACTCACATTGGCGCTCTGTTAAGGTTCGCTGGAGTGTTTGCCTGCACTGATAGTTTATGCTACTGCTGCTGTTTTATGTATATTTTGCTTGAGCAATTATTACGACATGGTAGCGATAACTGTTCTCTGATGGTGCAGGTTGGCTGGGATGAATCCACTGCAGGTGAGAGGCAGCCAAGAGTATCCTTATGGGAAATTGAACCCTTAACAACGTTTCCTATGTATCCATCCCCCTTTCCCCTGCGACTAAAGCGACCATGGCCATCTGGACTGCCCTCATTCCACGGTATGCTTGTACATTGCTCTATATGGTGGAAAGCCTTGATATGTTTTCTCTATCCCTTTGCTAAAATTTGGTCATACATTATGTAGAATGAGTTTCATCTTTTTTGCTCAGGTTTCAAAGATGGTGATCTGAACATTAGTAGTCCTCTGATGTGGCTTCAAGGAGGTGTAGGAGATCATGGAATTCAATCTTTGAACTTTCCAGGCTTTGGGGTTTCACCTTGGATGCAGCCAAGGTTTGATGGTTCTATGTCTGGTCTTCAGCCTGATGTATACCAAGCCATGGCAGCTGCTGCTCTTCAGGAAATGCGGGCAGTTGATCCTTCCAAAATGGCTTCGCAATCGCTTCTGCAGTTTCAACAATCTCAAAATGCATCCAGTGGATCTGGCGCTTTGAGCCAGAGGCAGATGTTACAGCAGCAGTCCCATTCTCACAACAACTTTCCTCGGAGTTTCCAAGAAAACCAGGCGTTGGCTCAAACTCAGGCTCAGCTTCTGCAACAGCAGTTGCAGCGTCAGCAGTCGTATAATGATCAGCGGCAACAACACCATCCACAGCAGCAGGAACAGCAACCTCAGCAACTACATCAGTTACCTATGCAGCAGCAAATCCCGAGTTTCATCTCGGCTCTGCCGCATATGGCATCATCCACCCAGTCCCAGTCTGCAGCATTGCAGGCCATTCCTTCACAGTGCCAACAACAGACTTTTGGTGATTCTGTTGGGAGCACTGTAGCCACGGCAGATGTGTCCTCTATGCATAGTATCTTAGGTTCATTATCTCAGGAGGGAGCTTCCCATTTACTTAATATAAATGGATCAAACCCTGTCAATTCTTCTAGCTTGTTACCCAAGCAAGTTCCCATTGAATCTCAGCTTCTTTCTGGAGCTGTGAATTGTGTACTTCCCCAAGTGAAACAGTTGGGAACATCTCAGTCAAATGTCTCTGACCTCTCCAGTATGTTGCCTCCATTTCCAGAAAGGGATTACTCTGCTTACCAAGGTGCTACTGATCCACAAAACAATCTTTTCTTCAGGGTTAACAATGATTCCTCATCCCTTATGCTGCAGCATGGGATGTCAAACCTAAGAAACATTGGCAGTGAAAATGATCCATTGGCTATGCCGTTCACTGCTGCAAATTTTCCAAATGCTACTGGGAATGATTTTCCTCTTAATTCAGACATGACAACACCAAGTTGTGTAGATGAATCGGGTTTTTTGCAGTCTTCTGAAAATGTGGACCAAGTAAACCCTTCATCTGGAACCTTTGTCAAGGTAAATATCATTCTACTCGCATGCTTTTTACAAGCATCTCATGATTTTGGTTGTGGCACGAACATGCCTTACACTAGTCCATAATAAGTAAGAGAAATGAGTTGTAATCCACTATATGGATTCTCATATTTTTTGGCGCTGTTTGTGTAATCTCATCCCTGTATAATTTGAATTCCAATGATCACGAATGTATTTTGGACATCCTTCTCCTGTTCTTTTCTCCTGGCTTCTTATGTCCTGAAGCTCTTCGAATCCCATGCTTTCAATGTTGGCTGTGTAAATCTTGCTTTCATCTTTGATACTTTATTGGACATGATCTTTTGGATTAAATTTTTTGTTGGTAATGAAAGTTCTCCAGACATGTTCTATTTGGTTTGTTCAAATTTTTTGAGATACCGTGAACAGTCGAACACTTATTTTTCATACTTATTTACCTTTCCAAGTGGCTTAGGGAACCAACTTGTCTTATATACCCCAGTGTAATCATTTGGCAGCTATGTTAGTCTTTTCTTTTCACTTCACAGTTTCCTTATTCTGGCTCTACCTGTCTTGTTCCCTTCCAAATAAATATGAATACACCCATAGGCCCAACTTGGATTTAAACCATGGACCTAGCTCTCCGTTTCCTCTTATGGTCTAAAGAAGTTCCCTTAGGCTACAATGCATTGGCTAGATTTCTACTGTTCTTGTAAGTGTGATCTGTCCTATGTTTATGGCTTTGTACTGTAGGGCGCTATTACATGGCCTCCCATCTTTGGGCTGTTGATTTAATACTCTGTTTCTTACAGGTTCACAAATCTGGGTCCTTTGGGCGATCACTGGATATATCCAAGTTCAGCAGCTATGATGAGCTGCGCAGTGAGCTCGCACGCATGTTTGTCCTTGAAGGCCAATTGGAGGACCCTCAGAGATCAGGCTGGCAGCTTGTATTTGTTGACCGGGAGAATGATGTTCTTCTCCTCGGTGACGACCCTTGGCAGTAAGTTTCAACCTTGTTCATGCAGTTTTGTTTATTTTTGTTAACATTTAGAAGGATCTTAGGGGGAGCCCATGTTAAGGGGCCTAACATATGGTTTATCAAGCATTGGATGGTAGCCCACATATCTCAAAAACTCATGGCTCACGAGTCCAGGTCTGCCCAATGCCTTATAAACCATTCACAACTCTTGTTAATTTTCCATGTGGAACTTGTGTGGAGGCCTATGTCTCCAGCAATATTGTTAACTGTGATGCTTTACACCTGCTACTGTCAGTGCTACTATATTTACATCTTTCGTTTGGTTTTGTAAATCGGAAATTTTTGGTTATTTCTTTCATACTTGATTATTTTATTCATGCGAGTCTTTCCCTTTTGTCCTATGCAATGAGATAGTGCTCGTTATTGTTACACATCCATAACATGCTGGCTGTTTAACCCTTGGTTGCTAGCAGGTAAGTAAGACTGCAAACGAATACCAAAAAACTGCGGAGTCAAAGAAACCCTGTGCAGTTTGTTCAGTGGCGTAGATGTCTGATATTTGAGTTTTATATCCTGGTCTGCGTGCTAGTAAATGATTTTTTAAGCTTAGATAACCAACCATCTTTCTATGATTCTCTAGGATGGGCTTAACATGACTAAACATAGAGCTTTTTGTGTGTGCATTTTTAGTATATTGTCCAACTTTGGCTACACTGGATGTGTGATTGGAGGAAGATGTCTAATCTACTTTTGTTGATAATCCAGGGAGTTTGTGAACAATGTGTGGTATATCAAGATACTATCACCTTTGGAAGTACAACAAATGGGCAAAGAAGGCCTCAATCCTGCAGCTTCTGCCTCGACCCAAAGGCACACCAACAGCAGCTACAACTGTGATGGCTACATGAGTAGACGGGACGTGAGAAATTCGAGCAACGGAATTGCATCCATGGGGTCTATCGACTACTGATGAAGTGGAAATGACAATTGGCCGCTGATGGAAGTGTATAAATATCAGTTATGCATGTTAGCATTCTTTCTTTCGCTTTTGTTGGCACCCGAGTAAGCTTATCTAGACAACTGTATTTCATTTGTACTATTATAAGTTCTAGTAGGAGACTTCCCTTAACTGTCACTATAATAGTCAGAACAGAACAACAGGGATCCACTAGGAGAGGTGTCTTTTATCGTATAGGATGATATAAGATTTTCAAGTTATATGGACTCAAATGTGACCTTCCATGTTTAGATTATGGACGAGTTATATGCTTTGAAGCTAGACGTCTTATCTGAAGCTAATCTTTTTAGTTATATGGACTTCAAGATCTTGTTTTTAAGCAGTCATGATATTGACGGCTGTGTTTGATACTGGATGTTTTGAATGCTGAATGTCCATACTGATTTAGGCTTCTGGGTGATCCGAGTGGATGGAAGGATATATGATGGAACTCGGGCATTAAGAAATTGGGTTGTGTCAGTATCTCTTGCTTTCCTTTCCCTAGCTGGTTTGTCAAGGAAAGTTATCGTTTGCTTGGATGGAAGAAAAAAAATAATGTCAGCTGGTCTTCGGCCTGGTTAGGCGCTTGACTTGTGTGTGCGCAGGGTTCAAACCTAGATGTTTGCAATCTCTTGGTGGCCACCTGCGTTTGTGGGCTTGCTAATGGGTTTAGGTCTGCTAGCGGGTCTTAGTGCATTGGGCCTTAGCCCAGGATTTACTTTGTTGGCATGTGTGAAATTTGTGTGCGCGTTGGTTTGTCAGCTCGAGATTTATGTCCAATGGGGTAGGACATGTTAGTAGGCTGGGTGGTTGCTTGGTTATAAGAAAAGGAAAGGAATAATATTCAACCAACCTTCCTGATACTGCTAGCTGTATGTGGCAGAGGAAATAACTCTTGTTGAGAATACATTAACTCTCGTCTGTTTTCTTGGAAAATACATGAACCTAAACCGTTTTATATTGCATATTGAAAAAGATGGGTCGAAATAAAGAAGTTCAATGGACTTTTCAACTGCTGTTGAGCCTTCCCTTTCAGGAAAAACAGCAAGTTGCATCTAGAATCATGGCCTGCGGTTGGGCATCTATTACTCAATTATCTGCAGGAGTCTTGAATTCTTGATTTTCACCTCATCTGAGCTTTCGATCATTAATTACTCGAATGTAATTTTTTTTTTTAAAAAAAAAGAAAGAGTCAAATATGAGAGCTATAAAAGTATTGTTTATTGACTAAGACTATCCAAAATATCTATGAATTTTTAAATGGTTTTATAGGGTCTTGGTCAGATAGTTTTGTTTTTCTTCCTTACAAGCTTCTTGACCTGGTTCTATGTTTGCAGTCGTTGAAACGCTTGGGGAATCAAAGAGGGTACAAAGCAATATCAACTTCTTCCCCTTTAGATTCTCAACTGTCATTTGCTTTGCTTTCCTCTGCAATTCAAAATATTCAGGGAAGATGAGAGAAGAAACAACGATGGCGCTATTGGTTTTTCTGATGATGATTATGTTCACTTGGCCGATGCGTTCATCAGCGCAAGTAACATCTTGTCCATCCAGCTGTGGAAATGTTGAAATTCCATTCCCTTTTGGGGTTGGAGCTTCTTGTTCTGTTGACGATTACTGGTTCAAGATTGATTGCAAAGACAATAAGCCATTACTGGAAAGCATTGACCTTGAAGTTTTGGAGATTTCATTAGAAGGTACAATTCGAGTCAATCATCCGATATTCTCTGCGTGCCGTGACAGAACATCCAGCAATGTGAACTTGGAGGAGAGCCCATTTTCCTTCAGCCAGAATGCGACTAGATTCACTGGAATTGGCTGCAACAACCTTGCTTTCATGAGTTCAATAAACTCTGTCATCGGTGGATGCATGTCTATCTGCGACCAACGGAGTAGTTCTGACACTACTGAAGTAAATGGTTGCTATGGCATCAAATGCTGCCAAACTACAGTCCCTTCTTATCTCAAGCTGTTCAATGCAACTGTAAGTAGAATTAACGAAAATGAATCTAATGATGGGTGCCAATATGCCTTCTTGGTAGAACAGGAATGGTTCCAGCGGAACTTAATGAATCGCCAGGAAGCTCTCCAAAACATGACGCACGTTCCTGCTGTTTTGGATTGGGGGATATATGACTATGCATTTAATTTGTATGCAAGGAACAAATCAACTGCCTATAATGGTACCTCCAGCTGTGAGATTTATGTCGATGCTCGCCTTACCAATAATAACATTTCAATCCTGCGATGTTCCTGCAATCAGGGTTATCGAGGGAATCCCTATCTTCTGGAAGGCTGCCAAGGTGCACTTCTCTTGCAAAACAGTTTCTCTTCTGTTTTTTATCAGTTTCCATTACTAAATTCAGTTTTTTGTCTTTGTTTACCAGATATTGATGAATGTAAAGAGGGAAAGTGCCCGCCACATATGGCCTGTGAAAATTTTCCAGGATTCTACTACTGCTATGCAAAAAATCCCAAGAAAAATTATCTGGTTACTGTTTTTTCAGGTTTAATCTCTTTTTATTCTCATACTAAAGGATCATATACTGCAATATTATCCTATTTGATAACTAAAAGATCAGTTTTCCAAAACTTTTTTATGCAGTTGTTGGTGGAATACTTGGACTTCTGCTGATTCTTTTTGGATCTTTGTGGTCATACAAAGTAGTGAAGAAAAAAAGGATAATGAAACAAAAGGAGAAGTTCTTTAAGCAGAATGGTGGATTACTGCTACAGCAACAACTCTCTTCAGGCGAAGCCAATGTCGAAAAGATCAACATGTTTAACTCGAAGGAGTTGGAGAAGGCGACGAATTCCTTTAGCGTCGACAGAATGCTTGGTCAAGGAGGGCAAGGAACCGTTTACAAAGGAATGTTGGCAGACGGACGAATTGTAGCAGTGAAGAAGTCCAAAGTAGTTGATGAAGGACAAGTAGATCAATTCATCAATGAGGTTGTAATTCTTTCACAAACTAGTCATAGGAATGTGGTTAGGCTATTAGGTTGTTGCTTGGAGACTGAAGTTCCTTTATTAGTCTACGAATTCGTCCCCAACGGAACACTCTATCAGTATATCCATGACCAAAATGATGAGTTCCCGCTTACTTGGGAAAGGCGGCTACAAATTGCGACAGAAGTTGCAGGGGCTCTCTCCTATTTACATTCGTCAGTATCCTTGCCGATTTACCATCGAGATATTAAATCTTCTAACATTCTGTTAGATGATAAGTACAGAGCAAAAATTGCAGATTTTGGAACTTCAAGAACAGTAGCTCTTGATCAAACACATGTAACAACAAGAGTACAAGGCACATTTGGATATTTAGATCCAGAGTACTTCCAGTCCAATCAATTCACGGACAAGAGCGATGTGTACAGCTTTGGAGTGGTGCTTGTTGAGCTCTTAACGGGGAAAAAAGCCGTCCAGTCGATTCAATCACAAGAGTACAAGAGTTTGGTGTCACTGTTCATTCTTTCACTGGAGGAGAACAATCTGTTCGACATTCTTGATGCTCAAGTAATAAAACAAGGTCAGAAAGAGCATATAACAGCAGTTGCTGACCTTGCAAGAAGATGCTTGTACCTAAATGGCAAAAGACGTCCGACGATGAAAGAGGTCACGAAGGAGCTGGAGGGGATTCAAGCAAGCCAGAATCCTTCTGGTGTTCCAAATGATTATGATGAGCGTCCGGTGGCCGAAATGGTTGAGGTCTGGGATAGTTTTCCTGCATCAATAACTTCTAGTCTGGATAGTTCTGGTGTAGCCTCATCATCGGAAAAATCACCATTCCTATTTACTACCTAGCTCTTAGAGAAGCATTTGCGTAAGTAGAGATTCGATTCCTTAAACCAATGTTTCGTTGTTGTTTTCCCATTGAAAAAGTAGAAGGTATCGGGAGTCTGCTGCAGACTGCAGTGTTTTGTTTTGTTTAAGCTTTGTAGACAATTTAAAAATAAAAATTATAGAGGTATTGTAATAAGCAAGGTTATGAAAATCGAATCGGCCGGTCTGATCGGTCGACCGGTAACTGGCCCATTTGCCCGTTCTATTTTGTGGCATTTGAATTGAAATGATAGAAATCCTTGGTGGGCTAAGTTGAGTCTTTCGTCGAGGCCCATGTTCTAATCTGTTAGACGGTTACAGGGTTACTTCCTTCGAATGCTTTTTGACTAAGGCCCATCAACAAAGCCCACCAAGGCCCGGTTGAATACTCTGTTCCGTTGCGGCTGAACTAAACGACTAGTCAGTTTACCGGTCAGTTGAGGGTTCGTACTTCTTCCTCTTCGCAGCCTCAATGGCTATCTCGAAAACGAATTCCAAAATTATCTGGTTTGCGCCGAAATCCTTGGATTCCAGAGCCTCAGCGACGGTGAGATGACTCGGTTCATTTTCGCCTGCCATTGCAATTTTCGAAAACTCCTTCGGACTTGCTTCGCAGGTCTCTTCTTCATCTGATCAACTTAATATTATGTTTTGTTCGTTTCTGTCTGTATCTATTTACTTTGATAATTTAATTTTGTCTTCCTTTGTTGATTGAAAATGTGATCAAGTGTTGACATTTTTGCTGCATTGAGCAAAGCTTGCTTGTTCATGTTATTCTTTGTCAAAATATGTACAGATTGATCGAACCCCATAAAAAACAATAACCAGATAAGAGGACTTCCAGGTAAAACTATATTGTCAGTTATAATCAAAGCTGAGAAAGGCCTAGGGTCTCTGAAATTTGCAACCAACTAGCATCCCAAAGAAGCCAAAAGCTCCAGCTTTAATTCGATCAACAGTCCTTGAAAAACCATTCAGAAGTGAATTTGATAAATTATACTCTTAGTACATTTAGAAACACAAGTGTGATTAATTTTTAGACTGAGTACAGCAGTGGTTTTAAGTTTGTTGATGAATAGAGAAGCTCTCCATACCTGATGATTTTGTACTCGAAGTGGAAAGATTCTTCCAAGCCTTACTTGTTTCACCTCCTGCGTTTTTAAACTCTTGCTGATCATTATGATGTTGTGGAATTCTTGAAGTTGTTTGTTGTATTTGGATCTTTTCTAACCCAAGTCCGACTTCTTTCATTGTTGGTCTATTCTTCCCATTTAGGCTCAAGCATTTTTTTGCAAGATGAGCAACTGTCATTATATCTTCCTTCACTGGATGATTTAGAACTTGGGAGTCAATAATACTAAAGAGACTATCTTCTTCTATTGATGAATTGAATAATGCGACTAAACTTTCAGCCTCTTCAGATGTTGAAATGACTACTTTCTTTCCTGTTAGGAACTCAACAAGAACAACCCCAAAACTATAGACATCGCTCTTTTCTGTGAACTGGCTTGATTGGAAGTACTCAGGATCCACGTATCCAAAAGTGCCTTGCACTTTTGTGGTCACAAGAGTTTGATCAATGGCAAAGGATCTTGAAATTCCAAAATCCGCAATTTTGGCTTTATATTTATCATCTAAGAGAATGTTTGAAGATTTAATATCTCGGTGATAAATGGGTAAAGATGCTGCTGAGTGTAGATACGAGAGAGCCCCTGCAACGTCTATGGCAACCCCCAAACGCATCTCCCATGTAAATGGAAACTCATCATTTTGAGTATGTAAGTATTCATAGAGTGTTCCATTTGGAATGAATTCATAAACAAGTAAGGGAACTTCGGTCTCCAAGCAGCATCCCCGCACCTTAACCGCATTCATATGGAAAATCTGTGAAAGAATGGCAACCTCATTAATGAACTCTCTCACCTTTGTTTCGCCTACTACTTTTGACTTCTTCACGGCCACGATTCTTCCATCTGCCAATATTCCTTTATAAACAGCTCCTTGACCTCCCTGACCAAGCATCCTTTCTTTGCTGAAATTTTCTGTAGCCTTCTCTAACTCCTTTGAACCAAATATTTTTATCTCCTCCACATTGACTTGACTTGATGTTAGTTGTTGTTGTAAAAGTACACCACCATTTCGCTTGAAGTTCTTCTCCTTCAGCTTGGCCTTATTTCTTTTTTTCAATGCTTTATGAAAACACCATGACCCAAGAAGTGCAAATACAAGACCTGCACCTGCTCCAATACCTATATGCAATTGAATCAAATATAAAACATGTTACTTTTGCAATTAATTAAAAATTGACTGTCAAAAAAGAGATAATACCATGCAAAACTGTATAATCCCGTGATTCTCCAGTCTTAATGCTATAACATGTATAAGCCCCTGGAAGGTTCTTGCAAACCATTGAGGACGAGCAGATTGGAGGATATTGATTGCATTCATCTATATCTGATATATAGACACAAACAGAATAATTAGATATAATGTAGTCAAACTCCTATCAAATAGAGAAGAAATAATTGATTTGAATACTTGTGTATGTTTTATGTTTAGAATGTGTAAGAGTTTGGTCTGATTACAGATTTGTAGTAACAACAAAAATCTATGTGGATCAAGTTCCCTAAATTGCAATGGCCATATCAGTATATATGATAAATGTCTCCTGGTTTGAGTTAAGTAATAAGTCATTTGAATTTTCAACTGACATGGCTATATTCCAACATGCAGCATAAAGAGTTCTGGATCAAGTGTACTTACCTTGACAGCCTTCTAGAAGATACGGATTCCCCTTAGAGCCCTGGTGGCAAGAACATTGAATCATTGTGGACTCATTGTGATACGTGGGAAAAAATCTGCATCCTGAGGTTGAATTATATGCTCTGGATTTGATCTTCTCATATGATTTGAAAGGAGCATAGTAAAGACCTCAATCCAGCACCACCGGAACGTGTGTCATGTTAGGTTCAAGTTATTCTTTGTCAAAAAAAAAATTTTCCGCTGTCGTCTGGTTTATGTTTGCTTTAATATTTGGTGATTCAGCTCATTCTTCACTCCAGCAATGAATCTTTCTGCTCAATCACTCTACCAGAAGGCTCCGAAGCATCTCTCCCTAAAATTTAAGGTTCGTATGTTCGTTACAGTTTTTCTTTCTTTCTTTATTTTTTTCATTTTCCGAGAAGTATGTTCTTTACTGTCTTATACTTAGGTTTGATGCCTATTTAAGTTGCACACTAATCAAAGCTAGTTCAAGCACTTTCCCACAAAAGGCTCCCAACTTAATTAGAATTATAATACAACTTGAACTGCAGTTGAGCGATGAATTGAAAACTACAATCCAATTACTTACGATTAGAAAAAACAATTATGATTAATTTTACATTGTGTATGAAAATGGTTTGACATTCCAGGATGAATAAACACTGTCGTCCGAACTTGATCTCCTTGAAGTAGAGTCTTCCTCCCAACTCTTGCTCGTTTCACTTCCTATGTCTCGAAACTCTTCATCGTAATGTAGTGGAACACATGAACCTGTTTGCCACTGCCTGATGCTTTCCAAGTCCTGTGTGACCTCTTTCATTGTTGGTCTTTGCTTCCCATTTAGGTTCACACATTTTTTCGCAAGTTGAGCAACTGCAGCCATCTCTTCCTTCACATGATGTGAATTCAAAACTTGAGCATCCATAATATCAGAGAGAGTGTCTTCCTCCATAGATGAAAGGAACAAGGTTACTAAACTTAGACTTTCTTCTGATATTCTACTGATTGGTTTCTTCCCTGTCAAGAGCTCAACAAGAACTACTCCAAAACTATACACATCGCTCTTTTCCGTGAATTGGCTTGATTGAAAGTATTCAGGATCCAAGTATCCAAAAGTGCCTTGCACTCTTGTTGTCACATGAGTTTTATCAGGGGAAAACGATTTAGAAGTTCCGAAATCTGCAATCTTGGCTCTGTATTTATCATCTAGCAAAATGTTCGAAGACTTAATATCTCGGTGATAAATGGGAAAAGAGGCTGCTGTCAAGTGTAGGTACGTCAAAGCTCCTGCAACTTCCATGGCGATCCTCAAGCGCATCTCCCATGTAAATGGGAACTCATCATTTGGAGTATGTAAGTATTCGTAGAGCGTTCCATTCGGGATGAATTCATAAACAAGTAAGGGGACCTCTGTCTCCAAGCAACATCCCCATAGTTTAACCACATTCCTATGGCTAATCTGCGACAAAATGACAACTTCATTGATAAATTCTCTGATTTTTCTTTCGTCAACGATTTTGGATTTCTTTACTGCAACGATTCTTCCATCTCTCAACATTCCTTTATAAACAGTTCCTTGCCCTCCTCGACCAAGCATTCTTGCCATGTTGAAATTATCAGTAGCCTTTGCCAACTCCTTTGAATTGAAGATTTTGATCTTGTCAACATTGACTTCAATTGATGATAGTTGTTGCCGTAAAAGTAATCCGCCATTCTGCTTGAAGTTCTTCTCTTTTAGCTGCTGCTCCTTTCTTTTCTTCAATGCTTTGTGTAGCCACCATGCTCCGAGAAGTGCAAAGACAAGTCCAAGACCCCCTCCAATGCCTTTTCAATTGAAGGGAAATCTTTTTGGTGAAATTGACACAAGACTGAATGCTATCGCCGGTTAAATGCTTAAATGCTCCTATATAATAAATTAAACAGAAAACTAAACTTCAAGGTTTTACCTAATACCTGTCAAAATCACAGACTTTCGTGGAACTCTAGGCACATTGTAACCAGAACACTTGTACGTCCCGGGAAGGTTTTCACAGATCATTGACGACGGGCACACATCGATGTTTGGGGGCTGTTGATTACATTCATCTACATCTGATAGATTGAAAACAAAAACTCGTTCATAAGTCACACAAAACAACTAAACATTGATTCGTTTCTAAAAAAAAAAAGGAATAAGAGTTTTGCTTCATATATTTATTGTATCCTGTAGCTCTACCACCGGGCTACATGTTCGCCTGTATAATTTAGAATATAACTTTCAATAATATATGTATTATAAAGAAGACACTAGGGCAACGCCACAATAATAAACTTAAATTATTACATTTATTAAAGTAATTTCACTTTGTACTAACATCCATTAAGAATTTTGATGTATATTAATTAATTAATATCGATAAACTTTTTAAAGTTGGAGTCCTTTGAACCAAGTTTTATTACTGGCTTAGTGTAAAGTTTATATTTTGTGAGCGTCTAACTCTTTCATATGTGTACTTTTTGAGTGTTTAATTGTCCCGTGCCTTAAACCAATTAAAAATAATTAATTAAACATGATAAGTTTAATTTATAAAAGTAGTTTGAATACATTTTTAGTACTCAAAATTTGTTAACCATTTCTTTCTTCTTTTTTGTTTGTATTTTTTTTACTTATAAATAATTAATTATTTTTTAAAAAAAATCATGTAAAGAGATTAAAAAGGACATTAGACAAAGGCAACAATAATTATTTTGAATTACTAAATTCACATGCAACCGGACTAAACAGTCTAAACTGCAGGAAACATGCAGGTATAAACTAATCGCACATACCTTGACAGCCTTTGAGAAGGTATGGATTTCCCACATAGCCTTGTCTGCAAGAACATTGAATGATTGATAAAGAACTCCGGAACTGGTCAGAATTTCCACATTTGGAGGTGAAATTATATGCTTTGGATTTGCTACTCTCATACAGTCCAAACGATTGATAATATACCCCCCAATCGAGCGTCACTGGAACTTCTGTTGTGTAAGAAATTATTCGCATACGATTATTCATATATGTTTGGAACCAATTCTGTTGTACCAAGAAGCTGTACCTGCAACCTCGCTTGCAACTTTCGCTCATAGAGACCATAGTCGCATTAAACACCTTTAGATGTCGTGGGATTCTGGTTTGGCAGCAGTTGATACCAAAGCAGCCAACTTCTTCACTTTCATCTTTGTCACACTGAGACATACAACCTGCGATAGGTTCCTGATCTATTGTCATGAAGGCTGCATTGTTGCTACCTACTCCGGTGAATCTATTCTTCATTTGATTGAACTGGAAAGGACTTCCTTCCAGGTCTGTACTTGGATATGATCGTTTCTCTGGGTCCTCATTATCGTCGATATCACAATCGGAAAATATTGGATGGTTTACTAGCATAGTACCTTCTTCAAGTGAAATGCCGAGAACCTCCAAGCCAATCCCTTTGATGAAAGGTTTACTTCCATTTCTGCATTCGATCGCGTACCATTCATCGATTGAACAACCTGCTCCGACCCCAAAAGGAAATGGGATCTCGACGTCTCCACATTGGGTAGAACAACCAGGTTTTGCTAGAGGCGGTGGTGGTGCTTGTGCCAATACATAAACTGACCTTGTTAGCAAAATGAGCAAAGAAACCAATTGTGCAATCATGTTTCTTTTTTCTTTCTTTCTTTCTTCGGTTTTAATTGAATTTTCACATCTTCTCTTTTACTGCATAACATTTTATATATATAAATATGAAACTAGCTTGGTCATACCTTGTTTGCATGGTTGATGCTTCTTATGTTGCATGGTTTTTTAATTGTTTTTCAGCCGGATCCAGACCTGGATATGTATCACAAGAATGATAGGACTTAAGTTCCAATTCTCTGCCGTCGCTACAAGTAATTCTGAGTTTGTCGTAGGTGTGCAACTATTGGAAAGATGATGCTTCTTTCTAGGTTTTGACAAGAAGTAAATTCGAAACGCAACTAGACATAGTTGTCCTTCTTAGATATCTTTTCATTCTGAGAGGACATTTCTAGGGTACACAATCTCATTTGTTCATGTGTTTAGACTTTTCGGGTTAATTGTTCACTGTCGAGAATTAGATTCTAAAATATCTTGTCAAGTTATATTTGTAATCTTGATATGAATTTATGCGTTGCTCAACAATATCAGGGTGTTGCAAATGAGTCATTGGTTGAGTGGCAATGACTTTGCATGTCCCTGACTTCAGGTCATGGGTTCTAGTCTCACCTCCTCCGAATATTTATAAGGAGGTGTGTGAGTTTAGTCTGCCCCTGCGCGGGCATGGGACAGGTTAACACCTGTACTTTCATAGGTTTGATCTGGTGGTGTGTCGTATATTGTATTTGTATTTGTACTGAAAAAAAAAACAATATCATGGTGTCGTGTCAAGAATAAAAACCTCACATCGGTGTGATGAATGGTTTATAAGCAAAGCCCAACTTCTCTCACATTATAGACGCGTTTTCATGGACCTGAGTAGGGTTGTCCAAAAAAATAGTGTCAAACCGAACTGACCGTTTGGTCAGTTATTGTCAAATGTATATTAGTAAGGATCGATCAAAAAACCGACTAAACCGCCAATAATCGACTTGGGATCTGTTGACACCTGTACTTTCATAGGCTTGATCTGGTGGTGTGTCGTATATTGTATTTGTATTTGTACTAAAAAAAAAACAATATCATGGTGTCGTGTCAAGAATAAAAACCTCACATCGGTGTGATGAATGGTTTATAAGCAAAGCCCAACTTCTCTCACATTATAGACGCGTTTTCATAGACCTGAGTAGGGTTGTCCAAAAAAATAGTGTCAAACTGAACCAACCGTTTGGTCAGTTATTGTCAAATGTATGTTAGTAAGGATCGATCAAAAAACCAACTAAACCGTCAATAATCGACTGAACAATCAGTTAAATAACCGACTGAACAGTCGATTAAATTTATGTCAAACAATTGACAAAAATTGGCTAAAATCTACCGTTTACATCTCTAGGCCTTAGTACCAATGACGACAATCCATGAAAAATAAATTCGTACGGATTCGTGGCCCAGAGCAGACAATCTAGGCACATTTGACTATTTAGGGCATACACACATTTTAGACATCATGTCAACAATACTACGTCTAATGTATCTTTTGACTTTTTCGTCATGAATTGTTGCATGATTATTTAATTTTATGCTTTCCTCTAGAATTTTGTAGTTATTTTCTCTTTCTCTCTTCTACCAGTCCATCCAACTCTTCTTCCACATGATGAAGGATTGGGTACCTAACCTTCTCTTCCAAATGAAAGCGACCTGACTTTTTTGTTGACCCCTTAAATTTTTACAACGTACAGCAGCGCGCGGCCCTAAATTCTTTCTTTCTCAAAGGACAATCAAATATATTATATAGATCTTTTTTCATATATATTTTATTGGGTATATAATATAGAAAACCTAGGAGGATTGACACTTCTTACATAAAAAAAGAACATAAAAAGATTTTGACAAAGATTAGGTACACGTGCAAACCTAACTACAAAAGAAGACAACACACACTTTTCATGTGGATCTCGCATGACATATGTAGGCGGCCTGAGTTACCTCAACTAACTCCTCCAGAAGTATTTTAACAATCAATGGTTTTCCTCTTGATTTAAAACAGTTAGACAAAGTGGGAAAGTTGGCTTCAGCTACTAATCTTTGTTTTTTGTCGCTTGTAACTGCTACTATCTGTAGAATGGTAGATGAAAATTTTTAAGACATCCTCGCAAACACGAAAACAGATATATAATGAACTGTCCAAGGCTAAGCCTCTTTCAAATAGGACATTATATACTAAGGGACTGATATCTAGCACTCGATCAAGTTTGTGGCAAAAGAATCATGGGTTCAGCAGAGTACAGGCCACTACTACTTGGGCTAAGCTCACATTCTCAGATTTCAGATCTGTCATCCGCTGTGATCGAGGAGTTTTTGGAGAATAGGCCAGTGGCACTCCGATGGTGGCCGCGGCTTGTTGCCTGGGAGTCTAGGCTCCTCTGGCGCCTATCGGGGGCATCTATCACTGCCTCCATCTTTAATTACATGCTTAGCTTTGTGACTTTCATATTTTGTGGACATTTAGGGGCATTGGAACTTGCGGGCGCTTCTATTGCTAATGTTGGAATTCAAGGACTTGCTTATGGAATCATGGTATAACCCCCAGTATTTAAACTTGATGCAACTGAACAGTAATGATTACATTTTGTGGAGCCTTTGATTCATAATTGTTGTTCTTTTTATGTAGTTGGGCATGGCTAGTGCAGTGCAAACAGTTTGTGGGCAAGCCTATGGGGCCAAGAAATACTCAGCTATGGGCATTATATGCCAGAGAGCAATCATCTTACACTTGGGAGCAGCAATCCTCCTCTCATTTGTGTATTGGTTTTCTGGACCAATACTCAAAGCAATAGGACAAACAGATAGCATAGCCATGCAAGGCCAAATCTTTGCTCATGGATTGATCCCTCAACTTTTTGCATTTGCATTAAGCTGCCCAATGCAGAGGTTTCTCCAAGCACAGAACATTGTAAACCCTTTGGCATACATGGCTGTTGGGGTGCTCTTTTTGCACACTCTTCTGTCATGGATTGTTGTGTATGTCCTGGATTATGGACTTGTGGGAGCAGCTCTAACACTGAGTCTCTCTTGGTGGCTTCTTGTTATTTTAAACGGGCTCTACATTGTTCTGAGCCCATCTTGTAAGGAAACTTGGACTGGCTTATCTGTCAGAGCTTTTTCAGGGATTTGGCCTTATTTTAAGCTTACAGTTGCCTCTGCTGTCATGCTATGGTATGCACAATCTCTCTCTCTCTCAAGGTGTTTATTTGCTTTGAATGAAATCTATAGTGAGACAATTATACAAATACTTTCGTCAATGTAGTCTGGAGATATGGTACAATCAAGGATTGGTTCTTATCTCAGGCCTTTTGAGTAACCCAACTATCGCACTAGACTCCATTTCCATTTGGTATGTTAAAACCATCCCAAAATTCTTATTACATTTCCACATTTTCTTCTCTCCATTGAAAGCCTAATGTGAGTGCATTTCAGTATGAATTATTGGAACTGGACTCTGCAATTTATGTTGGGACTAAGCGCAGCTGCCAGGTTTGCTACAGATGATTTTTCTTATCATAAATTCTTTAAGATTGACATCATGTGTTGGTTTTGCTCTTCTTCGTATAATATAGCTGGGTTTTTTTTTTTTTTTGGCTAATTGCAGCGTAAGGGTTAGTAATGAGCTAGGGGCAGGCCGCCCAAGAGTCGCCAAATTTTCAGTGTTTGTAGTGACTGGAACAAGCATCCTGATAAGCATAGTTTTCAGCGCAATTATACTGATTTTCCGGGTTGACTTAGGCAAGATCTTCACAAGCGACGAGGAAGTTATGGCTGCAGTTACCAGTCTGAGTCCATTGCTTGCAATTTCTGTTTTCTTGAATGGCATTCAACCCATACTCTCAGGTAACAGTAGTGGTCAATTTATCTAAGTTCATTGTGATGGATGAGAAAGACTTGAAATGTATTATATCAATTTGCAGGTGTGGCTATTGGCAGTGGGTGGCAAGCTTTGGTGGCTTATGTTAACCTAACCACTTACTATATCATTGGTCTTCCCATTGGATGTGTTCTTGGCTTCAAAACCAGTTTAGGAGTAGCAGTAAGTCTCTCTTCCTCACTCTCCCATAGACATATATAACCACACATGAAGATGTTTCAAACTCTCAATGCTAATGAAATGTTGGCTTTTTATTCAGGGGATTTGGTGGGGGATGACCCTTGGAGTTTTCTTGCAAACAATTACTTTAATTATTCTTACAGCCAGAACAAATTGGGATGCTGAGGTAAATTTGATATGTCAAAAAAAAAAAGGGTAAATTAACTAAATGGAGTTGGACACTTTGTGTTATTGATAATTGTTTTTATAGGTTGTTAAGGCAACAGAGCGCATGCAGAAATCTGCAAATGAAGAGACCATTGATTTGGTGACCAGTGTGTGAAAAAAAAAAAACAGAGGACATCGGGGAATCAAAGGCAGAGAAGACCTACAATTCTTCAGTCATTAGAATAATTCATGGGCTGGGCTTCAGACTCGTTTCTTTGGGCTGTTGTTAAAGGGTAAGTTGAGCTTTTTAGGTCAGTTGGGTGGGCTCAAAAGACCCAACTTTTTCTCCTATTTGCAACATTTTCTTTATAGAGGATCACTCTCTTATTGTTTTTTCAAGTTGTCATCAGATGTAAAAATAATTTATTTTTGATTATGGAAGGTCACCATATATGAAATTATAATATTATTAAACCTTTCAATATATAATTACATATCTAATTGAATCAATACTAAATAGGGAAAAAAAAATTATGTCTTGGCTCTGTTTTAGTTATGATTATGAAATCAAAAAACAAGGTGCATTTTGAGAAAGACACTGCCAATGATTGATTAGATCAAGTGTCTGTGTAGGTAACAAAAAAATCAATTCAACCTTCAATTTATCAAATTGGTGTTACCGATAATGAAGATTGTAAGCATTGACCAAGCAGTAGAATTTTTCATTTTCTAGTGAATCTCTCAGGAACCAAACCCTAGATTAGGGAGGTTTTGAGTTTGATTTTCACTTGGAGTGATATCTTTGTGGTTACGAATTTACCCTGTCATCATGTGAGAAATTTATGTGTGCACAGGCCGAACTTAAGCTCACATCATATGTTGAAAGTATAAACTTGTATCATATCGTTATCAATTTAAAAAAAAAAACATATATATATTTGTTATTTTGATAAATTCCAACTTGATAGACATCAAGGCAACATGTGGCAATATCAACATTTATTTGTTGGACCCACATGTGGACATCAATTTTTTCCATCTCCAAGCATCAGGAAAAAGATTGGGGGAAGAAAAGAGAAGACAAAACAAATAATTATAATAATAACATCAAGTTACCTGTCAAACACACATAACCACCACCACATTTCAATGGCTCCTATTTAATATGTTATCTTGTTTTCCTTAGATCTCCTGTGGGTCTCTTTGTAATTACTCTCTCTCTCTCTCTCTAATATTGCAACTTGCCTTGAAAGAAATAATTTGGTTGAAGAGAGCTCACCAATATATTTATCTGCAAACAGTACATCAGTATCGTCTTATGTGGGAATGATGGTAAGGGAGAATATGTATGGAGTAGGGAATGATGTGATCTTTGATAAAGGTGGATTATTATTCTTTTTCTTTTTTCAAAAGTGCAACTTGAACAAAAAGTTCATAATTTGGTCCAAAAAATGAACACCAAATGATTAGTCTAAACTCAAAACAATTAGTTATTAATTCAAACATTAATTGCACTCCTGGCTAATTGGATTGTACTTGAACTGAATTAGTTTAAAATCAATGACAAGAATTCTTCCTTTTGATCACTGTGTGAAGAATGTGCACTATCATATTCAAAGGCTTTTGGATGACCAAAACTTCACTATCAAAAGAAACCACAATAAAGAAACAGTGCCCACAAGTGGTGGTTTCTGTCTTGAGGTGCAATGGACGAAGGCAACATCATCCCCAAGGCAAGCATAGGCACTACTGCACTAGGCAGGTGGGTTTGGTTGGGTAGCTTTAGTTCTGATGCCTTAGGACCATTGAGAATGTCAAGCCAATTGCACTTGTGAACCATACACAACAAGATAGAGGAACTGATAGAGAAGTAGAAATTCAAAATTCCTTCTCATCTCAAACTTTTTCAAGCCAAAGAGTTGTTTGCTGCTATTGATTCAACTTTCCCAATATTCTTTTAGTTGAAGCACCAAAGTTAAGTAAAAGGCATGCATAGTATGGCAAGAGTAAGAATATGTAGTTATTCATTTATATGATAATGAAAACAACTGCAAATGCTGCATTATTTTGGCAGATACAGAGAAACAGTTCCAAGTAACTGAATTGGTACTCTTGTTTCATCCTTGCAGTGTCGATAACATTTGAATCAAGAATCGATCACCGGGTTTCAGTAAAGTAGAATGCTTTTACATGGATATATATACGTAATTAGAGATACACGTCGTCTTCATTGGCATTGCTTGTACGCTGTCACAGATTCAAGATGGTTCAAAGACTCACCAAGAAGAACCTAATGGCTTCAACAATGTTGTAATGGTCCCATCTTTCTATGTGTCTAGGGACCATTGAGTTATAGATAACTATGACTGCGTCGTGGTTAACCTGTGAACATCAGAAAAAGAAAAGAAAAATGCTAAAATATGAAAATGATTGATGGCAGCACTTTGTGGCATCAGAGGAGCAGAACCAGAGAAACAAATTTAAATATTCGGACAGTATAATGCTCAAGAAATGCATGTTGACCATAGTAATGTTTTTAAGGACATCAGGAACGTGGCATTAAAAGATCCTCACAAGAGGGTCTTGGACCATTGGCTATTTGGCTGCTTTAAAGAGCAGCGGCTAAAGATTAAGAACAAGTTCATTCACTTGTTTCATTTAATTCTAATTAATGAATTTAATTTGACATCTACAATGCTTATGGGTTCAGGGAGCAGTAGATATTACGTTGAATCGGAGAGGCTCACCTACATTGCAGCATGAGAGGTGTCGCCATTTGCCACTCCACGGTCAAAGGGTCCAATGCTGCCACCCGGTGCTGCCATCATTTGACTTTGTTGCATTGGTTGGGAATTAGGTCTCGCCATATTCATGGGCTGTAAGGAGAAAAACCAATGCAAATTATTATACATCAATGCAGGGTAAAGGCAGCTCACAATTGCCCTTTCAAAAATAAAAAAAGCTGATAACTTTGTCATCATACACAAACCTGAGAGGCGGTCTGCAAGTGGTGGGAGGCCATGAACTGCGCATATTGGTCTGGAAAAGAGGGATTTTGCATCTGATGTTGACAGTTAACTGGATTAAACAATGGAGTTTGGCACATTGCAGCCTGGTTTTGTGCTGGAGCCATGGATATGGATTGAGGATCAACAAGTGGAACACGAGACAAATGTAGAGGATTTTGCATGGATGGGAAAGGAGGTGACCCCATTCCCACACTCATACGAGAAAGATAATGCTGAACCCCTGGAAAAACCATTGGGGCCATTCCGCTAGCCATCCACATTACCTGAAACACCAGCAGAGTGAAGACTGTTTTCATAGGCTTGAATGGCAAATGAAGACATTGATATTTAAATTAAGAAACTAAGATTCATACCTGAAGTTGCAACTGAAGAGACTTCAAGTATTCAATGGCCTCGTCTAGCATTGATGCTTTGTCTGTCTGCAACATTAGGACTAATTCTGTTGAGAATATCACAAAACTGAACTCTGAATTACAAACACTATGCAGATCAATTTAGCTAAACAATGGTGAAAAATACCTTGTTACAGTGTGGTATGAGCTCTTGCAATGCCTTCATTTTCTCATTGATCCTATCCCTCCGTCTCTGCACAGAATCACAAGAGAGGTTTAGTAAAAAAAAAAAAAAAAACAACATAATCAGCAACTTTGAAATGGTAGGAGTTCCTAATATTACTCTCTCTGAAAGATTATGCACTTCAGCCGCCCGGTTCCTGCGTGCAGCTGTTGATTTACGAGCAGACTTGTTTCCCGCAGCAGATTCAAGCTCAGCATCCTAAAACATTTACACATTACACGTCAAAAAAAAAGTTCGAAGGCATAGCAAGCCGGCAAGAAAGAGAGAGATATTAAATAACCTTGCTTTGGCACTCTGATTCTTCAGCATCTCTGCCCTTCCTCTTCTGACCGCTGACCCCAGAAAACTGATTGTCTGTTTTCCCAAAACTACTACCTGATCCACCCGATGATGAAGTAACAGCTGGCCCAAGTGTCTCTGCTTCCTCTCTGTCACTCTGAGGAACTACTTTCCTAGCTGTGTATTGCAAAGGACCAGCAGATAACCCATTAGTGCCAAAACCATTGCTCAAAGCTCGGCTAGTATCCAGATCATTTGGAATTTGATTGCTACCACAGTGGCTTGACCCAAGTGTCATCACCGAGCACTCTCTAAGCTCTCCTTGCTTAACATTCCCTGACATTTTACCTCTGAATTGTCCTCTAGGGGAATTTGACTCGCCCTTGATCGGCACTGCTACATGAGATGATTTTACAAAACCTCCTATATTATTATTATGCTGCGATTGAATGGGAATTTGCATTTTCGGAGGGGGCATAGAATTTCCAGTAAATGCAGGACCAACCGGATGCTTTATCTTTGTAGAATCAGAAGCACCAAACTTAAGAAAATTTTCATCATCAACTTGCCTGATTGATTTATCCATCTCTATAGGATCGACAGATGTCAATTCGGATAAAAAATTGGAACAGAACTCTTTATCAAAGGAATCATCAAGTGGGTATTGGATCCATGACACAGTCTCATCATCTTGAATCAAAGTAGTTGAATTCGCATACGAAGAGGTGTTATTACCTCTTAATGATGATTGATGATCAGGTTTGAGGACTTGTCTAGGCTCATTGGCACTTGGTTTTCTATGTGTTTGACTGTTGAAAACTACTTGTCCATTTCTCCATAGCAGCTCTATAAGCTCATTGTCTGGCCTGAAAATGTTGGCCAAATAAATCAAGATTAGTCAGATATGTTAAACAACTATATATAAAGAAAGAACAGATTAGATAGAGAGAAAGAGAGAAATACAGACCCCATAGCTTTCTTTTGATTGGAGATGGGGACATCACCCTCAAAATTCCAATCAGAAACATAATCATTCATGGCGGCTGTACTAAGCTAAGAAGAAACAGACTGATTCCCTGTAAATTCAAAAAAAAAAAAACACAGAAACAGCAAGTACTGATTATTATAAAGGGATTAATGATTACTAATCATGAGTGAGATATACTTAGCATCATAATTCATAAACTGAGCATAATAACAACCTACTATCAAAAGATTCCAAACCCACATTTAAGTTAGTGAATAATTAATTGGGTAAACAATAAAATAAATAGACCAACAGATTTAAATATCCTAAGTACTAAAAAAAGAAGTGACAATACATAATAAAAGTCTATTGAAAATTAAAAAAGCAATCTTAGATTTTAGCTTTAATTTAATGATCTATCATTTGGCAATGCAAGTTTGACGAAAATTAAAGAAACCCATTTTTAGAACTTTCTTAGACCATCAAAAGAATTGAAAATTACTCTTAGCAGAGATAAAAGAAGAACAGATTGCAAAAAAGAGCCCCTTTTTGTACATTCTCAGAACTGCACAAGCAAATTAAAGCAAACAAACCAGAAAAAAAAACCCAAAAACCAAATATAGATCAAACCCACAAAATTTTTCCGAAAATGAAAAAGAACCCATGATTTTTTTTAGCAATAGTAGCAAGGGAAAAACCAAAGGGAAGGTCTTTAAAAGGAAAATGGAAGTGAAGAATGAAAAAGCGAAGCACACCTGACTTTAAGCAAAAAGCCTCCAGAACTCTTTCTCATACAAGAAACTTAACGAAACCCATAACGCTCTCTCTTTCTCTTTTCTCTTTGAAAAGCTGTTTTTAAGTGTGAAAATGGGAGATTTCAGAGAAAAATACCCGAGAGAGAGAGAGAGAGAGTCTGCTTGAGGTCCAGTTGCAAAGACAGGGACGAGGTATGATTCTGTAGTGACAGTGTACATAGTGATTGTCCACGTGGCAGCTGATTAGAGACATGCCCAGGTCAAGTTGTGAATACTGTTTGATAGTGTGAGTTCTTTTTTTGGGGGGGGGGTTGACTGATGTTATTTTATTTTTCTTCATTTTGTAAAGAGTTAGGAAATCTAGAACTACATGGTCAGGGAAAGTAGGATCTGAATGTTCAAGAAAGTGGTGCCACCTGGAAGATGGCAGCCTTCTTTGTTGGGAACAAGATTGTCAGAGCATAGTGTTTTTGACAACTCATCCACAGAGTGGCCAATTAAGGCACAAAGATTTGCCATTTGGGTGTCTGTCTATGGGAAGTTGGGTTCTCATGGAAGAAGGGAAAAGTGTTAAAATGGTCCTCAAACTTTCATAAACGGATAAATTAAGCCTCTAAACTTTTTTTTTGGGTTATTTGAGCCCTTCAATTTATAATTTTGGCTCACGTTAGCCCTTACGGACATTTTCTGTTAAAAATTATTTATGTGGCAACTTTTTTGTAACATGGCTATGAAATTAAGAAAATAAAAAAAAAATTTGTGGAAATTATATGGTCCATAGACATAGAGCCATTGAAGGTATTATTAAAAAATAAAAACCTAAATACAATCAAACCCTAAAATTCCAAAATCGTTCTGTGCCGAACATTCCAATAAGAACAAAACTTCTTCTCGCGATAAACCAGTGCAACAAATCTTCTTCTCACGATCAACACTTGCAAACCGAAGGTGTGTTTTGGGTTGATTTTGAGTTGGATTCGGGGATTTTCTTAGGATATTTGTTTGATTTTGGGTTGGGTTAACTTATTTGAGTTGGGATTTGATGTGGGTTTCGATTCTGTTTTGATTTGGGTTTCGATTATGTTTTGACTTGGGTTTCGATTCACGTTTATGACCTTCCTTATAGACTATTTTCTTGGTTGCGATTCGAGTTAGGGTTTTAGTTGGGGTTTGATGTGGGTTTCGTTTACTGACATTGAATGTATTTTTCACATGTAGGACGGATTTTGTTGTATAATGTCTACCTCTGAAAGTGTGGACATCGATGACAGCAATGATGTCTTAGATGAGGAAGTGCCCCAGGAAGACAATTCATCAGAAGAAGATGAGGAAGTTCTTGTTGCTACACAGAAACTACGAACACACAGTAGGGGTTGGAGGGGTGTTGCACTACTGCAAGGTAGTGATTCAGAAGAGGATGAGGGATTGAATATACCCGATGCTGATATCAACGCAGAAGAGGATGAGGGATTGAATATCCCTGCTGCTGAAAACACTGCTGAAAATGAACATGATGGTCCAACTAGTGACTACTTTGACTCTTCTGAACCTGGGAGTTACAGAGATAGCATTGATGAAGACACGGACTTGAAAGAAGATGCAAAGAGAAAGAGAAGCAGGTTTCCAATGTATGTGAACCAGAAAGGTATCCCTAATTTTGAACTTAGCATGTTGTTCAACACAAATGCAAAATTTAAAGAAGCAGTGACCAGGCAAAAGGGATTAGTTGTTGTTGTTGCATATGTTTGGCCCAAAGTTGAGCATAGATTTTGTGCTAGACACTACTATGCAAATTGGTGCAAAACCTATAGTGGCAGACACTTGAAAACCCTATTCTGGAGCATAGCAAAATCAACAAATAAAGCTAATTTTGACATGAACTACAAGGAGCTGGAGAGAGTACATGTTGTTGCAGCCAAGGACCTAATGACTATTGATCCAAGGTTTTGGTGCAGAACATTCTTTAAACCAACCTCTAAATGTGACTCAGTGGATAACAATTTATGTGAAGCTTTTAATGGCACAATAGTGGAAGCTAGGAGTAAATCAATTATTTCAATGCTTGAAGACATAAGGAGAGCAATGATGAGAAGAATTAGAAACAAGAAAGTAGGTGTGAATACATGGAAGAATGACTATGGTCCACTTATTCAGAAAAAGATTAAAAAAATGTGAGGGAGAGTCATATGTGGGCATGTGAGTGGAATGGAGGTGGGAGTTATGAAGTCAAGTGTGAGAGAAATCAATATGTTGTCAAATTGAGAGAAGGGATATGCTCTTGTGGTGCTTGGGAATTGTCTGGTATCCCCTGCCTCCATGCAATGCGCGCAATACATGACTCTAGAGGCAAACCTGAAGACTACCTAGACTTATGGTACAAAACTCATACTTATTTAAGGGCCTATCAAATGCCAATTGAGCCAATTCGTGGAGAAAATATGTGGCCAAGAAGTGAGAATGATGTTGTACTTCCACCAAAGCTAAGAAATATGCCAGGGAAACCCAAAAAGAAGAGAAAGAGAGAACACCATGAAGCCATACTGAAGACCAAGATGACAAGGGAATGGAAGATTATGACTTGTCGTGTCTATAAAGGCAAGGGACATAATTCAAGGAACATGAATTGTCCTGGAAAAAGTGGCTCAAGCAACACTGGTATAGCTACAAGTGATGTTACTACCACTTCATCATTGGTGGCAGGGAGGGCACCTACACAGGCTTCCCAGACATCAGTGTCCTTGCCAACAAAGAGGAGATTTGACAAACAAGTTGCAGTAAGATGAAGATCACTACTGGTGGATGCAAGAAAAGGAAAGGAACAACAACCAGTCAGTAGTGGAGTAAACCCTAAATATGTGAGCCCTTACCATGCAGAGTGCAGGCCTAAGAGCAAGCAATACAAGGGGACAATGCTACATGGTCTTGGACTATACATTAATCCAGAAACTGGAAGATCCATCCTCAATGTAAGTTTTTCAAGTATATGTTCATGAGTCATGAAGCAAATGTATTATGACTAATGCAATTTTTTAAATTTGTTTTGTAGCCTGGAACTTCAATTTCTAGAGTCGTTGATCGAGGAACTACAAAGAAGAAGAAACCTTCTCAAGACGGACAAAGTGAGCAACAAGAGTAGCACGTAGTTTGCATTATGCCTATGTACTTCTAGATGATGTTTATGTGATATGTAATATTTTGGATCTTATTTGGGATTTATTTGGGATTTGCTTGATGTGCTGATGTTTGTTATGGATATCATTTTGTTATGGATATGCTGAATTTTGTTTTAGATATTGTGGATGTGCTAATGGATTTTTTGGTTGTTACGGTTCAGAGTATGTAAGGGCCTTTTTGAACCATTTTGTCAAACATCAGAGGCTTAAATGATTCATTTTCTAAAGTACGGGGTTATCTTTGAACTAAAATTGATGGAATAGTACAACATTAATAAGCGTACTTTATTTTATTATTAATAAATGACACGTGTCATCATCTAAATAGTAACTACAACTTAATTTCCACGTCAGATATTGTAAAAAAAATAAAAAGCCACATAATACACTTAACGGCATAATATTGCCACATAAGCACTTTTTAACAGAAAATGTTCGTAAAGGCTAACGTGAGCCAAAATTGTAAGTTAGAGGGCTCAAATAACCCAAAAAAAGTTCAAGGGCTTAATCGACCTGTTTGTGAAAGTTTGAGGGCCATTTTAGCACTTTTCCCCATGGAAGAATGAAGGGGTGAGGTCCATTTAAATTCTCACCAATTCACTTAAATTGGTCCATTGAATCAAAATTCAATAGAATAAGGTCACCTGTACCCAAAAAAATGGCCACAAAGATCTTAAATTGTGCAAGCACAAATAGACATAATTTCCCTCTCTAGTGCTTGGTGTCATGGCCCAATTTGGAACTAGATGCGTCACGCTCTTCACTAGCCGTGTGGTAACAAAACTTGTGCCAAGCAACAAACCAATGATTCTGTTTAGAGGTAAACGGAGCAGGGCCGTCGGCCCAGAATGGCCAAATATAGGGTAACGGCATATAAAGACCGACGGAGATTCTCTACCGACATGATAAATTGGGTCAAAACCCAACATGTCGACGTGTGACTGCAAGATATATGATTTACTATTACCTTAATGTCATAGTAATTTCAACAACATGCTTACATGCATAAAATTAAAACTACAAAAATTGTTGATGCAAATTAATAAATGTATATCCACGAGAATGGATGACACTAACAGGCTTGCTTTGCCTAATCAAAGTAGTATGCTAACCCCTTTTTGCCTAAGCAACTTATATGAGAGTCTCTTGCACTATTGTAAAACCAAACCCAAAGTGACCCAGTGAAGTGACAATGGATTCCAAGCTTCCAAAAACGAAATCAGTTCCTTTTCTTCATAAATTGAAGGGGCCAAGATCGAAGAGTAAGTCTAATAAAGACATCAAAAAAGCAAAGGAAGAAGCACCAACTAATTCAGACAAGAAGAATGAATTGTTAAACAAACCATGGATGTCTGAGATCAAGATTACAGAGCCAATTCCATCCGGCATCCTGGAACCCAGTCCGGGTATTAGTTACCTGAACAAGGATTTCTTGAAAGACATGCCGGATGGTTGAACTACTAACTAACAATAATGCTTTTGATGAAAATAGCAACTATTCCTTGATTCTTATATTGTTTTTCAATTTATTTAACTTGTGAATATGAATTTTACAATAAGATGGACCTTTTAAGGTATGAGGCAATTGCCAGTACAATTTCTCTATATTTTCAGTGCCATTAAAAGGAGCCTAATTCCTCAACCATCTATATCTTCTATCTAGATTAGTGTGTAGTGTACATACAGTTTAGAATTATAATCTCTCAACCGGGAAACCAATCGGTTGTCCTGCCTCGGACGCCAATGAGCGCAGCTCATTGATCTCGTCATCGGTTAATTGCCACCCAAGAACACCAGCGAATTCCTCTGCCTGTTGAGGAGTTTTAGCTCCAGGGATTGGTAGAACATTATCCTGGGATATGAGCCAGTTGAGAACGACCTGTAGACAGGAAAACCATATCCTCTAAGTCCAAGCAGAACAACATGTTTGATGAAGTTGTCACAATCTGGTGCAAGCCTTGGCTTCTTTATGTATGTAGTCGCATATACAAAAAAGCAACACTAACAAAAAAAAATGGTTTCACGGATTTGGAACTTCTATACTATAATTGAAAGGACTGTGCTAAGCAAGGAACGATGATAAACCTGTGTGTTACTTTTACCGTATTCCTCTCCTATTTCCCCAATTCTGTTTATCAGAGGTTGGAGCTACACAGCCAAACAAAGGGTTCAGTCATAGACTTGAAAAACTCGGGTTTTTCATGACTTTCCAACAGTCACTACCTTTATTAGATACTCAGGTGTGTAAATCCGGCCTCGAGGACCAGTTGGTGGATTTTCTGGTGTATATTTTCCCGTAAGAGCACCTGCATAAGTGAAAGAGTTCATAAGTCAGTCCCCACCCATGAGGAAAAGATAAGTGTCATATGACTCATATCAAACTGTATTTTTATTCAGTTCTGTCGTAGAAATTCACTAGGCTGCCTCTATCAGGTATTTATATATAATATTTGACGCTTCATTCCATAAATTTTATGGTTGGTCTATGTGTTGATTATATATCCATCTTTCTTGGTCAGAAGCCTTGTGTATTATAATAGAATAGACCGTTCTTTCTTCTAGCTCATCTTTGGTTGATTATTTATAAGTAGATGCTTTAAGTTTCAGTGATGAAGAAAAATGAACTGTGTGATGCAAAAGTGAGAACAGTAAAGCAAACATCGAATGATATTGGTTTTCACCTTGAGCAATGGGTGAATATGCTATCAAAGTCACCCCAAGTTCATCACAGGCTGCCTTTACCCCATTCTGCTCTGGAGCCCTGTAGATTAGGCTGTAATTCACTTGGTTCGAAGCAAGTGGGATACCTCTCTTCTTGAGCTTTTCATAAGCATCACGGAGTCGTTTCTCTGATCAAGGAACTCAGCATGTTATCATATACTATTGAGAGAGAGGTAAGAACCCGTGAACAAATATAAGAAATGGCCAAACATCATGTATGTACTTTCATAATTTTGAAGCAAGAAAAAAGTGTACCGCTGTAGTTTGAAACACCAACAGCTTGCACAAGCCCCTGCTCAAAAGCATCCCCAAGACCATCGAGATACCCTGAAAAAAAAATTATCAATGAAGTGACATCCTTCATAATCTGAATGCGACTTCAATAAAATTTTATATTCCAACATCTTTTGCTCAATGTAATGATAGTTTTAGGAATCAACAACCTTCATTTCCCCATAATCCAGGCCTGAAAATCAGCATAAACTTTCCACTTAGCAAATTTCAACAGATACTAATAGCAACAAAAGACCAGATAATAAAAAGCTCACAAAGCATACCAATGGAGTTGATATAGGTCTACTGAAGAAATTCCAAGGCGACACAAGGAATCCTTGAGGGCTTTTACGACACTTCCACGGCCAAGCCTCCATGGCAATGCTGCAAACTTGGTTGCAACAGCAACCTCCACATTAGGATCCATTTCTTTACGTTCCTTGATGAATCTTAAAGGAAATCAAAAGAATCGGACTTTAACCATAATGAGAATTTTTTTAAAATTGTCCTTGAAAAGTTATAATTAGAAATGTAATCAGTAGATGAATTCTGTAATCATACCTTCCTAGCAGAGTTTCAGAACTTTCGGCACCCAACGCAAGCTGCAATTATTCCATAAAGAAAATATCTTTCAGACTAAAACTGAGCAAAAATTTATGAAGATGAGGAGCAGAACAAAATGTCATATGCCTCTCACCCTAGAGCCATAGACTTCAGCAGTATCAAAGAAAGTTATACCAAGATCAATACTGACATCGAAAGCAGCCTTAGCAGCTTTCATTTTCCTATCTGTAATCATTGAAAAACAAGATTAGGTTTTTTTCTCAAACATTATGCAGCAATTCACACATTTGTGTTCTCATTTCATTCTACTGGATTTTTATCACACGGTTCTCCAATTTGCACCAGCAAATATGAATGCTATACAATAACTGGAAAGTGGAAACTTCACAAATAAAATAAAATAAACCCACAAATTATCATCTCACCTATCCTTTTCACTGGTCAATTAAACATCCAAGAATGATAACCAGAATAAATATAAAATTGAGTAAAAATTACAAATGGGTTCCATTCTTACCATCCCAATCAAAGTCATTCCAGTAGCTGGTGTCACCCCAAGACCAAGCTCCAATTCCAAGCCTTGTGACCCTCAATTCAGAACCTCCCAACTTGACCTTGTTCGCTTCCTCAGGTTTCACAGCAGCGAAATCTTCAGAGGCAACAGCTCTCACTCTAAAAACTTTCCTTTGACAGCTAAAAGCAGGGAGGCATGAACTGCTGACAAGCAAGGCCAAGGCCATGATTAACTACTCCTTAGATTTCTGAAACTCAGAGGAGACCAAAACGAATGACCCAGTTCAATAAGTGAAATGGGTCTTTGAGTTGAAGATTTTCTGGTCGAAACTCCTCAGTCAGAACTCCAAAATCTGTGGCAGGGATGAAGATAAAAAAAAAAATGTCTTTTGAGGGAAAGGAAAGGGATGAAAGCGTGCCGCACGTAGAGCCTGTGGGGATGGTAAAGCTGTTTTTTTGGATTAATGGGCTTAACCCAAAAAATGATAAAATGGGCCATAAAAAGCACACGGGCGGGACGATTCCCAATAATACGTTATCCAAGTCCAACCCACTATGATTGTTTCTTTTCTTTCTTTCTTTTCTTTTCTTCTTTTTTTTTTTTTCCCCTCTTTTCAATAAAATTTCTTACTAAAAAAATAACACTAAATAAACTCAAAGCTCAAACTATGGAAAACTAATATATGATGTTGAACTGTAAAAATGTACTTTTTGTTCCTCAATTATAGGGTGAGTTTCATTTTCGTTCCTAAACTTTTTTTTCTTCCATTTTTGTTTCTCAACTATTGAAAAGTACCATTTTCATCATTTCAAGTGAGATTGAGGTCAGAAAATACTTACATGACACCTATGTGGCACGCCGGAGAAATCTGATATGACGAACAATAGAATGTCACGTTGGATTTTTTCGTTACTGGATTTATTCGAGGACAAACGGTGTACTTTTTCATAATTGGGAGACGAAAAAGGGAGGAAAAAAAAGAGTTAAGGGACGAAAATGAAACTCGACCAATAATTAAGGGATAAAAAGTACATTTTTGCCGATGTTCAACCCATGACTCCATATGGTCAAAGAGATTAATTAAAGAAAGCTAATTAAGCCTCAAAGCCCACGGCTTACAGTAGATCATTAATTAAAGAAGTTAAACTTTCTTCTTGTTTTTGTAAATTTATTTCCAGTGCTCAAGGATGAAGTACAATCGGAATCAAAATAAAACCCTAGTCGGGACTCAGGAAGACTCCTCCGTACACAATGTGAGAAACAAAGTCTAAGAACATCCACAATGGTTTAAAATTTAACATCGTTAACAACACTTTTTGGAAAAATATAGTGTTATACCATCACAATGGATAGAATGGAGTGTATTTCAAGTACTTGAAATACGCTGTGGATGCTCTAAGCTATTGAGAATGCAGTTCACAAAGAGCACGGCCCATTGACCTAAATATAGGTCCTCCCCCATTACGTTTAAGAAGCAATTAATCAACCAAATTGATTCCAATTGGCATAAGATTACATAAAATTAAAGAAAAATACACAAAGGTTTAGGCTCTAAATCACTGAGTTTGCAAGAGAGGCTATCGTTGATGATCTGAGTTGTTTGTGCATGAATGAACCATGCGTTAGAGAGGATGAAAGACCAAGCCAAACCACAAACAACATACACCCACCCAAGTAGAATCATCCACCATTTGGATCTAGATCGGAAGATACCGAACCCAAGAGTACCAAATCCAAACACAATTAGCAATGGAGAAATTTTGGTACTCATTTTCCCACCTCTACGATGTCATGGATTTTAGTGGAGGAGATTGGAACAGTTTCTAAAGTAAATTCACAATGCCTTAACATTGGTACTGGTACATATGTCGCATGTAATCCTCATAAAGAGACCAAAGCTTCACCTCACATGGAAAGAGCTAGGCAAAGGGACACCAAAACATTTATTCCACAACAGTGTGTGGGGGTCTTAAAACGAAGTATGAAAGAAAGACTGAAAAGAAATGAAACTTATAACCATATATGGGAGAATAGTTAGGGTTTCGAGTACAATGATCGTGAAGCTGACCTCGACAGCTTGATCAATATATATATATATATATGATCCATGTATTTATATTGAGGTAATATGACATAATTTAATATAAAAAAACGATGACGACCGTTAATTAATAAAAAAAAAATAGAGATGACGATGTATATAATATTGCATAATTAACATTAGAACTAACTATTCATGGTCTCAAAATATATATAGAAACTCTGCCTTTAATAAAATATATTATTTCATTTCAGTAGCAACATACACATATACATATACACACACGCACATATACATATATATATAGAGCTTCGGCTTAAAATTCTAGGGTTCATCTCATGATCCTTCCCTAGTATTTATATATATATAGCAGAATTTTCATCCCCTAACACACACTCTAGCCAGAGAGCTCGCAAAAACACTCCATAAAACTATACTTTCTAATGATACTGATGGGGATTAGGGATCTCTCTCTCTCTCTCTCTCTCTCTAGATATATTCAAAAATGGGTTATGCTGCTGGTGCTACATCGCCAGAATCATCGTCGTCGTCGTCGTCCCCATCTTCTTCACGGACGTAAGCCCTTATCACAATCTGGTCTTGTGCGGTACTGACCAGCAATCCAGGTTTGAGCAGGAAATCAACATCAGGTTTTTTGCTCCCCACAATCACCATTTTTCAAATGACCAAAAAAACCCAACTCAACTAATAGGCTTATGCAGCAAAGAATGTGTATGCTTGGTGTTAGTTTCTGACCAACCAATCGATGTGCATTCTCCTATTTATAGTATAGTTGTAGTGATATCTTGCCAATTGATTCTGAAAGGAAAAAAAAAATCTCATGATTATGAACTTTGATAATGTGCTTTCCTTTTCTGAATTCCATTACAATTTTTCTGTGAATTGGAATTAATGGATGAAAAAGAGGAAAGTGGGTGACATGGTGGAGTTAGTCTCCATACATTTGTCCAAAATGGCACACTTGGGTTTGCCTCATGGATGTTGTCCGCATTTCACATTCTGCACGTGGATGGAGCAGCCAATGCACACTCTTAAAGTTCTATTGCTCGTGCACCTCTTTTGCCACCCTGGCTACTTATATATATATGTGTGTGTATATATGTAAATAATTTGGTTCAAGTGTATACATATCTCTCCACCTTTTTTGCACTCTTTTTGCAATTTAAGATAATGGGTGAGGCCCCAAATCAATGTCGGATAATAAGTAATGTGCGACAAAATGACATGTTACAACAAGTTTCTCAACTTGCATGATTAAGCTGTGTACTTATATATACATGAAATCATTACCAAAATCACTAATTCACAAGCCCGTTCTCAGAATGTACAATTCTCATTCAATGGTTTGTTCGATTGTGCTACATCATCAATTTTTTTTTGTTTTCTCCACCAGATTTATTCTTCATTATTGGATGAGAATTATTAACTCTATGGAATTTTAGAATTCCCTCATCTCGCCGCGGATATTGAATGTGTGTTACGTGACAGGTTTGATTTTTTGCTTTGGATTGAATATATATAGTGACTAATTTGAGTGCGTGTTGGAGGCGCACCAATCTCACTCTCCAATTTATCATGGAAATGTGTCTCCGAGTTGAATTGGGATCCCCTAGCTCTAATTCTTTTTCACCTCCAATTCTTTCCAATTGCACTACAACTACTTGTATGACTTCTTCACTCCATTACTGATATGGCTAGCATTAATAGTTTAATACCATTAAATGTATAATTGAAAATAACTAGAGGTGATAAGAATTGGAGGGAATCCGAATCAATAGGGATGACAGTGGGTCGAGGTCGACTTGCAGGGACGAAGCCAAAATTTTTTTGTAGCAGGGTCAAAAGAAAATTAAACTTAATAATTCTTCAACAATCAACAAGTATCAAAACCAATTAACCAAACTAATCAAAGTTCAAACGCCTATGCCTTAGGTACTTAGCCTGTTAGCCCCTGCATTTGAGGAGATCAAACTAGGATTAAAATGGATATGTAACCTATCTAGTCATATTATCATAATTGAAATAAAAATTGAAAAAATATACCTGGCTACAGTTGCACTTGGCGTTGTCTCATTGTCTGAAACCGTTGAATGATAGTTTCATTATCAATCCCATCCAAAATATCTTTCTCAATATATGCGACCAAACAAGCATTAAGCCACTCATCTCCAACACGACTATGCATCCGATTCTTGATAATTTTTATTGCAGAAAATGCTCTCTCTACGCTTGCAGTTGAGACTGGAAGAGTCAATGCCAAAGTAATCAACATATACACCAATGGGTATATCGTATGTTTTCGTGTTTGCACCATTTTATTTGCAAGGCCAATTATTCCCTCTACAATGAGAATTTAGAATTTTCACAAGGGTGTAACCAATAAACCAAATAATCAATTACCATTCAACTAGACAGCTATCAAGATTCAAGAACATGATTTTCTACAAATAACAGCTTAACAAGTTACATATCAAATAATTAAGAACTATTGAAATTTTAACCAAGTACAATAAATGAATCAAAGAATTACCTAAAGAATGACCCAATTTGAGGCTTTGAGCAAATTGGTTGATCTTTGATTGAGCCTTAATAATCATATGAATCAATAAGCACAAAATTGAACAAGAAATAGAGTGATTCCTACTTTACAAGGCTAGTTGACAGTTGGCGCATGCGACTCACTAACCACTTGTGTAGACTGTGAGTTGTGTTCTCGTCTTCTCGATTCACCTTGATGGGTGGTGTTCTCGTCTACACGTCTATGGAGTATTGACTGGGTTTTTTCCAACTTTACTTTTGCTTCTCTCGTGTTAGATATTGTAAATGTATATGACAACTTCAATTGGGCTTGTCGTTAAACATTTGAGTTGGACTTTTGACTTCTACTTAACCTAATTAAGGCCCATATTTTTAAACACATGAATTCATAACTTATTCACTTGGGCTTTTATTTAAACACATAAATTGATCAACTCTAAAAGCCCATATTAGTCACAATAATCATATTTAGACTACATATATATATGTATATTATATTTATTTTTTTACTTTTCCATGGGGGTCAATTGACCCCCAAGCCATAGCCTAGCTTCGTTCTTGTCGACTTCTATGATAAAAGAGCCGAGCTCGGGCCTATTTTGAAGCCCATTCATTTAAATGGGTTGAGTCCGAGCTTGAAGAAATTAACCCAGTTTGTAGGCCCTAGGGCCTAATATACATTAATATGTACATATATGTAACATCATTCTCAAGCGCGGACATCCATAACATGTAAATTATGGATGCCCGCTTAATTTCAAATCTGAAAAAGTGAACAAGAATGAGGCCCACTCTTTCGAGCCCAGTTGCTACAAATAAGAAACCAGCATCCGAACATCCATATAAGAGCAACGCTCCATATATGTGTGTATATATAACATAAGATTAACAACCAACCGCACTTTAGCTTAAGAATCAAGCCCAACTGTCCCAAGCCCACTAATTGTTAGCCACATATACATGGACCCTCCAAAAACAAAAAAGGAAAATGTCAAAATATAGAAGAAAATCAAGAAACTGTGAATTAGCTATTCCCGTTCTGAAAATTGAAGGAAGCAAACATGGATTTGCATGGCTGTGATAACGACCGGACCACCAACCTTCTTGTTATTCATATCGTATAACTATAGTACTCATGATTGATGATTGTGAACTTTGTTAAAACCCTTGAAATCTTGGTTATTGTTTACTTTGATTTTTGATTTACTTGACTATTTTTTTTTTGGTTCACAAGAGGGATCTAAATCGGCGCCCGAGAGATTTTTCATGAGTGGATTAAACGGGGCTCGATAATTTTTCTTTTTTTAACCTATCGATCTCGGGACCACTATAAAAGCAATGAGCCGAGCCTAGGACCCATCAAAGCCCAACTTAGCTAAGCCTGCTTTCATCACCAATCCAAAAGCAACAACCTTTTCTTATAAATGCTTAATTTCCAAAGATGCATTGATAAATATATATATATATATATATATATAAACATTTTCTTATTTTACTGAGAAAACAAAAAAGAAAATTTCTCATGCATCCATTATTGTCAATTTACAAGCTATTTTTAATTTGGCTACCAGCTCAACATTAATACATAAGGGAATCTTTAATAAATTACAATAAACTGTTTACTTGCAAACTCAGTTAACTAAAAGATTTGGCCAAGCCAATTCGATCCATAAATGGTTCATCTACTCATGCTTCTTACCCTTGAGCTTCCCCTTGGGAATCTTGCTTAGAACACCAGCATCCAGCTTCTGATAGTTATGTCGAAGCTGGTCAAAGACCTTGTATGCAAAGTCATCAACTTGGTCTTCATACTTCTCATACAGGACCGGTAACGTATGCGCAGCAACAAAACCTTTCAGGAATATCATAAGACCAGACCAGAGAGAATTAATATATATCACAACAATCAGCTGTCATTCATACTGCTTAGACACATATCGTAATTCGTAAAGGTATCTACCAAATGCTCCATCAATCTTGTTACCTAGCTTTATTCATCTATTTAGGATCAATGAGATCCATGATTCAGCCAGGACAAGCATAGCATAGCTTTACAAATGACCGATATTCAATTTTTCTTTCAACAGATATTCCACGTATTAACTCTACAATATCTAGAATCATGACCGATATGTCAGCAGCAACAATTTCAAAAGAAAAGGGAATGGCGTCTTACCAACGTACAGAACAGTCAGAAAATTGCACCAGCTTCCAATGATAGCGGCCACCCATAAGCTTACTAAAGCCTGGAAGTATTTACAGAATGAAGAAGTCTCAGAAAACTAAAGAGGTAAACTTTCCAGTATTCCAAATAATATCTACTGTCATTCTCCAAACACCCAGTGTTAATACTTAGTGTTGATGAGAAATGTAACAGTATAAGTTTACCAATTTAAACATACCACAAGAAAATGTTTCAAATTTCCTTCACAAGCCACATCCTGAAGAAAGCCCAAAGCTCTGTTAACTTCAGTGCTAACTGCTATGCCAATGTTGGCAAATATCTCATCAGGCAAAACAAGGCGAGGGACTTTAGATGGTGACCTGTTTCCATGGAGGCTATGTCATCACAACCGTACATCATATCATTGAAAAGATAGAAGAAGAGAAAATACGTCAAACCCACCTATTTAATAAACCTGAAGCGTTTGTCCAAACAAACTGAGCAAGCATACCGAAAATCAATGCAAAGCATACAAGGCTCAGAAAATTGTAATTTAGCCATTCAAAAAGCACCCAGATAGCTGTTGCACCAGTTAGAACACTGGCTGAAATTTTCTTGTTCCTCCACAATAGAACATCAGCGGCTACATGATTTCGGGTGAGATTAGTAAGCGCAAGAACAACAGTAACAAGAGTAAGGGAGGAGGGAAAACTAGAGAAAGAGAGTAGGTCAGGACATTCTTACATTTTCCACCCCCTAAAAGATGGTGTACAGGCTTCTGGCGCCCAAACAGTCGATTTAAACGAGGTGTGACCTTTTCGTCATCAAAAAATGATACAGATTTCTGCTTTGGAACATTTTCAGCAATGGTTTCTACCAGGTTGTTCAGTAAGTTCTGGGCTGTTATTTTCTCAGACATTGCTACTACAAATCCAGAATGAGTAAGAAATTTTTTGTCAGAAAAAACTAAAATGCTCAGGAATGCACATCCATAAAGTAGCATGCTAATAGATACGACTTAAAGAAAAACATATTTCTTGAATAGCAGGTCAAAGAGATCATAGGGCCACTATGAACTTCCATTAATTACTTGAATCCAATTAACCAAAATCAAATACCTTCAAAAATAAAGGAAAAGATCAATAGAAAAAGACAATCGCAGCAGTTTTATTGGCAAATAAACACATTTATTATTAGAAAAAAATTAAAATAAAAACAAAAGCAGAGTAAATGGAAATAAAAATTGTCTAAAGCAACTTAGATGCAATTGTTTATCTAATACTTCAAGCTTCCAAAGCTCTCCATCCAATATATATATATATATATATATAAGGAAACAACTCCCATACACAAGGCTCCCGCAATGGACAAGGTCAAGGAAAGATGAGATATACGCAAACCTTACACACACCCTCCCTCCACATAATATGTGAAGAGGTTAACTCTAGGTTGCACCCTTACAACTCTCCATCCAAGATACATTGAAAAGTAGAGAAACTAAAAGAACAATAATAGTAAAAAGGGTACAAAGAACCCATCTTGAAAGAAACAGATTGAGGATTCAATTCTTGTTAAGTATCCATTACTGGATATAGCCAAAACCCATGTATGAATTAGTCATGACTAATTTCCAGACGCCAATCTTCAGAAAGTGAAACAACCCAGAAATGAATTTTCCAAAAATTAGCCTTAAATCTTTCCTTAAAAGTAACTTTTACTATTGTTTACAAAGGGAAGCAAAACACAACTCATCAAAAAATCTTCCAAAGTAGAATACATAGCATCAAATCCGTAGAAGCGGATCATACCAATATAGGAGAGAGAGAATTGAAAATCAAAATCTAAGAAGAAATTAGAACAACCCAGAAACTAAAAACTCGCAAGTTTGAAATCAAAAAATCGAGAAACTCGAACAATAATATAATAAATAAAGAAAACCAAGCAGATATAGATAAAGAATGTTCATTCGTTAACAGTACATAGCATCAAAATCTTATCTTGCAAGTATCAACGTGCAAAAGAGGAAAGATTGAACATGAGGAGAAAGAGAATCAGAGAAAGACCCGTACCAGGAAGGGAAGATAGAAAGTTGAAGCTGAGAGGAATCAAATTCTGCGAGAAGAGAAAGTGGTTGGTTGGGGTCCTATAAATTCCAGTTATTGTCGCTTTTTATTCATTTCCCAATTTTTTTTTAATTTATTTTCCTAGTGTAAGAAACCAAAACGACTTTCTTTGAAAATAACTCCCAATTAAAAACAAAGCATGATCTAGGGATGACAACGGGTCGGGTACCCTTCAAATTAGGAAATACCAAAACCGTTTTCATTTAAGATACTCTTACCAAAACCGTTCCAAAACCATTTAAAAAATCATTTAAATTTCCAAACCTGGAACCATTCCATAACCGTTTATCATCGGGTACCCATTTACCATTTAACTTTTAATATTTTTATTTTTTTCTTTGATGATTATATTAATATAAATTAATATTGAGTATGATTTATATTAATTATGATTTTATAATTCAAATTAGTCTAATTTATAGTTTTATTAATATGCTTCTATAAATATATACGTTTTAATATGCTTTATCATGTTACAATTTAGTATCCTAATAGTATACCTTTTATACATGATTTATAATATTATTACTATAATGAATATTTTTATTAAACGGTTCGGATACCCTAAACCCTGCATCAAAAACCAAACCCGACCCTAAACCATGACGGGTTTGAAAACCAAAATCAAAACAGTTTCCAAAACCTATAGGATCGGTTTTCGGGTTTTAAACGGATTGGATACCCCAATGATAGTGCTCGGATCGATTTTTTTTGCCATCCCTAGCATGATCTAATTAAACACCTTATTATGCATGAATTTGGAACTTAATCACAAAATTTCGGTCAAAATAATCGCCACATATTAAACCAAGCTACAAGCTAAACATAATTATTGGACGAGCATTAATTTGACCATTTATGATTTCTTGGACTCCATTATTTAATTATTTTCAATTGGAAAACATCTTTGTTTCTTCTAAGAATTTTTTTTTTATTTAGGCGTATGAATTTTGAAAACTAAAATAGATTCTAGAAAATTAGGGTAAAAAAAAAAAAAAAGTCCAAGCAATACCAAAATAGACATTCAAACGTGTTACTTGTGAAATTTGATGAAGTGGTGGTTTTTCTTTCTCACCCAATCACCTTAACTATGTAGGTCCCCTAATTTCTCATTTTGGATCCATAAAATATTTCTAAAAAATTTATAAAAATAATATAGGAAAATGATAAGCATTTTTTTTTTTAATGTGGGAACTCTCCAAGGTGGACCATCGAGTAAACCTCGAACTTGTGCATCGTATTTTCAAAGATATCCTTACATGAGATTGGACTACTTTGTTGACATTTTATCAAGAGAAATGGTCCCAAAGTGTTACAAGATGTTTCAAATCTAGGATCCATGAGTTTAACTGAAATATTAGGAATTAACTCGGTCAATCCTTGGTGTTAATAATAAATTACAGGATTTTGAACATTGATCATGTGATCAAAAGTTAATTATTGGGAAAAAAAAACATAATATACACTCTGCATCTCACAATTCAAAACAACTCAAATTTATTATATTTTTCTATGAAATTTTTTTTCTTAGAAAAATAAAATATCTATGGATTCATAATCTTGCATGCATGCTTATCATTTATTTATTTTTTAAAATTTCTTTTAAAAAATTGAATATCAAAATGATGAGCCCTCATCAATTATGGCGGCTAGCAATAAATATAAGAACAATTATTACTTGTGAGTTGTGAAAAATAAAACTAGTTTTACACAACATGAAATGGTAGGAGTGCTATCATTTTCAACATTTATTAAATTAATAATCTGAAATTGAAAGAGATATACAATATATATATATATATATATATATATATATATATATTTGTGAAACTTGGATAACCAACAAGTCAAACATCAAACAGCAAGTCAAAAACCTGGTGCATTCATATATAAATAGGTAGGATTAACTAAAACACAATCAAATTAAGCTCAATTATATAATTATAACCAATACTATAACATCAAAATAAAAACCAAAAACCAAAAAGCCAACTAATATCCAAATATAAAGTGATTACTTAAGCAAAGCCAGACCCAATAATAATAATGTGAACTTATATGGGTGCAGTTGGGCCGCAGCATTCGGGTGATAGAAGGTGAATCCGGGAGGATACTGGTACCCGCCTGCTCCACCTGGAGGACACTCCGGCGGACCTTGAAACGTAGAAGGAGAAGGAGGCGGAGGAGAAAGAGTAGGAGTCTTGGGCTGCTGAGGAGGAGGAGGAGGAGGAGAAGTGTTGGTTTGAGGGGCTGAGTTGGTGACTTTAATAGCCATCTTGAGTCCGCTAGAGCAATGTCCGGGGAAGCCGCAGATGAAGAAGAAGGTTCCGGGAGTGTTGAAGATGAAGCCGTCGTTTCCGGTGGTGAAGGTGGCCTTCGGATGAGTGGTGCTGCATTTTACGTAGTCATCCTTGTCTACTTGCATCACATTGTGCAATTGTGGGTTGTAAGTAAAAACTGCCATTTTTAGTAAGAAATACAAAGGCATAATTAGCTCACTCACACTTAATTAAAACATAACAAAATTAATGATTGAAGACTTGTTGAATTACTATACGAAGGTATATTTACCCAGACACTACTCTCCACTCACGGTTTTATTTCATAAAATAATCTTATATCCCTAACTCGAATCCATAAACTCTTTAGTTTTGAAGGGTGAGTAAGGAATGCCCTTAGACGTATCCATTGTAGACAATACCATTAGATGCGAAAAAAAAAAACCATCCACAATACTTATAGAGAATTTATCAATATGAATTGAAAGCATATTAATTGTGTAACAAAACTAGAGGGAGGAGGAGGAGGAGATTAATCACCAATAGAGTCACCGACTTGCATATTCATAGAAGCAGCCCAACCATTATAATCAAAACTACCCAGACTGCTCCAACCGGTAGAATCTCCCACGTTATAAACAGAACCCAAAGAGTCTCCAAACAAAGCCATCACCAAGAACAAACCTAAACCAACCTTACTAGCAATAGCCATGGCACAACACATCATGAACAGAGAGAGAGACTAGTGTTAGACTTGACAAAATTTACCCTAGTTGACGCTTATATTTTTACATGTATTTAATATTCATAGGAGAATCACTCGTTAAGAAAGTAAAGAAATCAAATTACAATCTCAAATTATAGTTTGCAGAATGGGAAACAAACAAATTGGTTAAACATTGATTGCGGGCGTCTTTTGCAGGCCCATTTGGAAATTAATGCACAAAACTGGGCCAGAAACCGGCCCAGTAATGATGCCATTGTTTCAGGAAATGGGACGTTTGTCAAGAACAATTCAATTCAGAGGAGGGGTTAATACAATAAAGATAAAATCTTTTAAAATGAAATGAAAGTAAATTTATTATCGGAATGTTACTGCAAAATTCACATGCTTGTTTGAGGAATGCCAACCTGCAGTAGAGAAGATAAAAAGGTATTTACATAAAAGCGTTGACCAAAGGAGGAGGTATTTAACAGAAGATCCAATGTCTGTAGTTTTGTCCTAAGTTCCTCCATTGCAATAGTGGACACCATTGCCATGAGTATCCTTGCGCTTTATATGCAGATCATTTAAGCCCCATATCCGAATGGTACGATCATCACTGGCTGATGCCAACATGTGAGGGTTCGCTGGATTCCAGCTCACACAGTTAACAGCTCCAGAATGACCTGGCAACGCCTCTATGACCTCCCCGGAGCCTCTATGCCAAATATAAACCTGCATTTACATGTCAATTCACACTTGCAAATAAGCTAACAACAATAGTATCTTTAAAATGCAGGAACAATAAAGCACTGATGAAGATGAAGATGAAGCACAAAGCAACTTATCTGGAGGTATCAACCAGAAAACTCCCAACAGTTTTTATATAAAAGATAGATTATTTTTTTTTATATAAAAGATAGATTACACCAGAACAACAAATATAATAAGTATATGGAAACGCATAAAAACACCCGAAGCATATAATAAGGGCAAGAATATGGGGGCTTGACTCTAAGCCATTCGATAACTAGTATGCTTAAAACTATTTCTTGACTAACCCCTCAAGGTAACAAAGTGAGAAGTATGCAAAGTCAAGGATGGCACAACAATTGAACTGAAGAAGAGGGATGGTAGTTAAGGTCAAAGGCAAACTAGTTTCTTTATCACTTATTCAAGAACAAGAATCAGAGGGATGTAAAACTGACACGTACTTGGTATTATAATTTAGTTGTCTGGTTTAAAGGTTCTGTAGATTATGATTATAATTTGAAGGAGTTTGTGTTTTGACACGTTTATAGGGTAATTTTTGGCACCAACTTGGTGCGTGTTCAATGAAATTTTATTTTTTTAATTTAAAAGAAAACAGTGCAAATGTTATACAATTCAAAACAGTATTTATAAAGAGGGAATTTTCAGCGAGAGCCATCAGAGAATATGATGCATATTCCAAAGAATTACAAATGGCTTTACTCCTTTTATATTATGAAATCAAGAGTAAAGCGGAATTTGTACCTGTGAGTCCTCACTGCCACTGGCAACAAAAGCTTGCTTAAGTCCACCAAAACAAGACCTAATAATAAACCGGGAGCGCCTGTGACCTTTGTACTTGGCAATGAGCTTAATATCACCATCTATGCTCCAAAGGTGGATCTCTTGGTTCAGAAGGTTGACCAGCAAGAACCTATTATCCCCAGATAAAACAAATGAAGTTATTATTTGATCCTCTTCAATCAATCTCTCAACTTTTGCTTCCCTGTCAAGTAATAGTATGGCAGTTTCTCTGCAGATACTTATAATTTGCTTCCCATCACTAGTTATTTCCAAATCAGAAATCTTCAACGTTCGTTGCCCCTTCCAAGACTCCAGCTCTTTACCTTCCAATTCCCACATGCAGATACTCCTATCACTAACACCAGAGAATATCGATTTCCCATCTGGAAACCATCCACAAGATACCAGGCCAAGACCTGGCTTTTCGTAAACATGAAGGCATTCACCTGAGGCAACATCCCACCGCCTAACAGCCTCCTCCACCCCACAGGTTAGGAGTTGGCAGTCATCAGGACTCCATGAAACAGCACAGACAGGCTTTTGATGACCAGAAAGTCTATGCTTTAAAAAGACCCCACCATTCACATCAACCTAGGAAAAATTAGACCAAGTACCACTTATTACCGAAAGATATTCACCTGCACAAACTCTTAAGAAACAAAACAAAGAATTAAAAACAACCATCCTACATCTTCTCCTCTAACATGCCAGAGAAAATGCCAACAAAATATTTTTTTCTCTAGACCCCTCCATCCAACATTGAGAATTGAGGTTCACTTTGTGCCACCAAGAGGCAGCTTTCAACTTGAGTATTTATATGTCAGGCGATACGTGGAAGCAGCTTCACCGCAACATTGCAGAGAGGCTGTTCTCAGGATTTGAAAACATGACCCCTAAATTGCCATCAAGAAACTTTGCCAATAGGCCACTTGTTCACCCTGATAAACATCTATCGGCAGAATTAATTTCTTAGAGGTTGTCTATTATTAGAATTCTTCACTCCACAGACAAATGAAGAAAGCATCTTTAATTGCTCCTTTTGGCTATCAAAGCTCCATCCGCAGAAGTCTTTTTTACCTACCTCACTGGCTTAATTTAGGAATACTAAGGAAAAAAGAAACAAGAAAAAGGAAAAGGACCTTGAATATAACTCCCTTCCCTTTCCTACAATCCTCAATGTCCAAATTTGGTTTAACCCTGTGAATGGTATAACAAACAATTGCAGAAAAATTTTACTTGCCAATCTAAGGAAAAAGCATGTCAACCAATCAAATCAATTGAAAAATATATGATACCTCACCACTCCTAATTTTCCAGCCACATTGACTAAAACAGGAAATTGTGCTATCAAGTGACCGAAATGAGACATGCATTACCCAAAGAACGTTACGTGATAAAACAATTGGAAATCATTCCAAGTTAAAAAAATACCTCCCACATAATTGCTGACCAATCATTGGATGACGAAGCTAAGTATTTTCCATTATGTGAAAATTGCAGAAACCAAACCTCATCTGTATGGGCTTGTAATATCTATACCACCAAAAATGAAAACAACCTGTAAGATATTGATTCCAGTAAAATATGATACCAGAGTACATTAAAGAAAGCTTTCTATTGAAGGCAAATAAAATTGCAAAGGTAGAAATCAAAGTTTTAGAATCTTTAGAAAAATAGATATTTTTTTAACGGCTAAAAGTTAATTAACGCACCAAGGGTTGCAACCCAAAGAATTACAAGGTAGCTGGGATAAATGCCTCTTTAGAAAAATATAATGACATATATAGGTGAAAGAAGGTAGGGCACTGTCCACTGAGAAAGAACATAGTTAAACCTGTAAAGTTCGAGAGGGAATCTGATCTCTTCCACAGTGATGATCAGCATATAATGACATATCCTTATCCATGGAGTTGTGAAACATGCAAGCCTCTCGTTGCAAGGAAAGTGCCTGTTCAACTAAATGCTCCAGTCTTCTCTCAGGTATCATAACTGTAGGAGGAAGCAATCTCTGCAATTCCTCCAGCAGCCTAGGCCGAGACTTTTCCCTCACAATGTCTTGATTGGATGACCCCACTAAAGAATATTGTCCACAGAACACAATGCATGAAGAAAGCTCACGAACCCTACCATTATTGATGTTAAGAGGTGCAATCTCTGTCCTCAATGTTTTCAAAGCATCCATCACCTTCTCTCCATCCAAAAGTTCGAAAAACTTTTGCTCCAATATTAGAAAAGAGGCCGACTTTACAATGCTGTCATCAGATAAAACAATGTTATGTAATGTGGCCACACTTTCATCCCACTTACCATCAAGAATTTGCTGCATGAATAAATTTACTACAGAAGAATGTAAGGGTATTCCTGACTCCTCCTCTAGATGTGCACCACTCTTCTTATAACCCAGAGAATATAAGGCCTTCGCAATTATTTGAACGAATTCAACTTTTTTAATAACTCCTTTTGAACCAATAACCCCATCGTCCCCTTCAGATGGTAGGGGGCAAGCCATCAAGTCTCCAGAAGACCCAGCTATGGGCGACAAAGACGAACCGTTAGAAAGATCTCTCAATCCTCCAGAGGCAAATTTCAAGCGTTTTGAGGCTGGTTCATCATCCTCTAAACCTCCCATGAAATGTGCAGCTCAGCCCATATATTATAACAGTTGTAGAAAGACACTAAGAGGGATAGTTCTATAAGCTTCAACAAAAAATACGAGATAATTTCCTGCATAACATGGCAAAGCCAGGATTGAGGATTGAAAAATAGAAATGAACTCTTGAGACAAGACAAAGAACTTAACAGAGATGCTAAATGACAATGTCACCAACAAATACTATAAGAAATAAATAAATCAGAACCCGGCCAAAAAGCATGTCCTATCTTTTGTTAATTTAAATTTAGCAGTATCAAGGCTGATTTTAGATTGATTGTACAAGTAACCTTCCACAACCATTGTCTTATTTTTAGTCACACAAACTGGTCATGAACATGTACTAATAGAGATTTTTCTTAAATGTGTCAATCTCATTGAGTGTCTTCTCAAAATGTACAAGAGCATCTTTTAGAGTGAAAGGTTGACTGAACTTTCCTTATTAATCACAAAACACTCTGGCATTGATTACACTCCTTTTATTTTCTAGAAACTACAGCTTTCCATAACTAGTTAGACCTTGTCTTTCGACTTTCGAAGAGGAAAAAGATTTATCACAGCACCAAGATGGTACAAAAAGGAATCACAACAAGGCTACGCAAATGGCCTCAGAAGTGTTGTTACATATCTAAATAGGCTCTACTTCATCAGCTAGATATTGAGTTTCCCGTCATCAAAAGTGGCGTCACATAGGAGCAAAAAGTTAATCTAGTACCATTTCTGAGTTCAATACTGAGTTCTACAAGAATACATGCCACATATAAGTTCTCAAAATCCCACAAAGCACCATTATTTTCCAAACCAAGTCAAGCTAGGGAATTCAATCTCCCTTCCCAAATCAAAGAACATAGAAGGAGCATATGTCTCCAAAAAGATATACACCCAACCTAAAAGGTCTAATAAGATTGTGCAATTCATTTATGTATCTTTGAGTGCATATAAAAGACTATGAAGCTCTTAACTGTTTTAGGATGTGCAAACAAAGGCAAGAATGCACACAACAAAGAAAAGAAGCAGTATTAGCTATAAACAATTACGTAAAAAAAAAGAAAAGAAAACTATAAAAAATTTCCTAGGTAAGCCTCTGTGATGTTCTCATGCTAATTTATACAAAAACTGATCTTGTGAATATTTATTTCCATTCAAAAAACTGATTGCATTTAGAAAAAAATCTAATGTTAAACAGTCTAATGCCAAGACATCATAGTTGTTTTCAAGTCCATGGCTTTAGAATCAAGTGCCCATTTGATTGCTAAATTGTTGATACGACAAAATTGAAAAAATCCAAATGCAATTCAATAAACTAAATAACTCAATGAACCTACCCAAACAAACAATGCCCAATTTTAGATCCTTACGAGGAACACCGTAGACTAAGAGCAACGATAATTCAACAAGATAAACTAGCCGAACTTAAAATTTTCAGATTGAAAGGTACCCAAAAATTATCCATGGAGGTGAATAAGAAGGCTAAACTCATATGACACAACAGTTAAAACCCACCAGCACTTAGAATCAGTAATACATAATTGAACACACCCACACAAAGTACTGCAAGAAAACCGTAGCAGTAAAGCAAGATATCAGAACAGGACATACAACAACATCAATGAAAAAAGAAAGAAAAAAACATAATCAGATGAAGATTGGGGCAAAATAGCAATAAACAGAGCAGAATCGGAAACACCCAGAGCCAGATTTTCACTTATGGGGCCCGATTCAGATCAGAAGAAAATGAACCCACCACAGAAACCGATTGTTTAATCAAATATCAGAAATGGGTAAAGGTGAAAACAGCATTAAAGAGTCCGAAAAGAAGCCACACCGACTTCCACTGCATCTCATTTGTTAAAGCATAACAGCACTCCGGGCAGGCAAGCACTCTATTCAACCCAAATATAGTGATTAAATTAAATTAAATTAAAATACTGGTGTGAACAGCGAAAGGCATGAACAATTACTCATATTCAGGCACTCTATGGTCGAAAAGGTTGATTGTATAGGCAAGGGAAATGAAGGGAAAAAGGGTTTGATACCTTCGAGAGAGAGACGGAGAGAGCAAACCGAGTTATCTTTGCGTGGAGGAAACCAACTCAATTGGGAGGGTGGGTTATGTACTAGAGAGGGGGAAAGAGGTGCTGTGGTTACTGTCTTCTTCTTGCTGAGGCTTCACATGGGCTTGAAGTGGAACAACCAACATTAAGCCCATCTAACTGCTTACGCCATTTAGCCCAATTAGTCCAGCGATGAACTGGGCTGGCTAAAATGGCCCATCTTTATATTATGTAAGGATAACTTTAGTCACACCCCTGTTTTTTCTAAAGACACCCCAATCTAAGTTGACCATCCCTTGTAAAAATCAGTTGACGGGATGTCTTTAGAAAAAACCGAGGTGTGACTAGCTACCCATTATGTAATTTATGTACTACCATATTCAAAGGCCCAAAAAGGGCATATTCCGTGACCGATACAAAAGGATTCATCGGCACTCAAACATTAAGGACCGCTTATTTTTTTTTAAAAAAAAAAATTGTGATATGAAACCCACTCAAGTGCTCATCCAATTAGTAAATCTCAAACCAAATGAAAGAGCCCGCAACCCCATGAACCAATTGAAACATAGACCAAGACCCAACATGAGAAGATAGCCATCCACTGAACAACTAATTAATAAACCGTAGGTCACATGAAAATCCCCACAACTCTAATAAACCAGTTGAGACTTGGATCGAAACCCAATACAGAAAGATAATATATGATGACATTTGCACACTTTGAACTGAGCAAGAATTCATCTCACAAATTGCAACAATGAAAACACATAAAACTTCCACTTATGACCTCCCGCTTGGCTGATAACATAATGTGCTAGCATTGGACCCTATTTGTAACCTAGCTTATGATAAGCATCGGTACATCCTTCATGCTCCTCTCCAACATGCTGACTTGACAATTTACCGAACTGTAGGAAAATATGCACAGCTACATAATACATACACAGTTCAGTGTATGTAAAAGGTTCAGTTGTGATTCAACATGCACTAGATAACTGATTAAAACGGAGACGATGTGCTTACAATTAAGCTTGAATATATCACCATATCCATTCATGGAATGAAAATAAAACACAGCAGTTCTCAACCAGAACCATAACAAATCTGTCACTGAGTAGCATCTATTCAAAAAGACGTCCAAATGCAGCAACGGAAAACAAGTCTTCTGAGAATAATAGCAACTCTAAAACACTCAAAATTCCCTAGATTCAATATCAATAAGCAACATAGTCGGTCCATCTCGACTCAGTTTGACTTCAAGTGCTCCTGGACTACATTTAAAGCAGGAGTCTCTTCTCCAAAATCCTGCAACCAATCAGGTTTCAATATGAAATCAACTTTAAAAAAATTAAAATACTACAACATGCTATTAATTCATGTGGACTCATCATACCTTCACGACAACACAGGAACAACCAACCACCTTCCTGGCTTTTCCTTCAGAATCAATCTTACACAACTATATGATGACAGCACCCAAATATATTAGAAAAAATTTTACTCACCAACACCAATGTGATTACAAAATAATTATAAATGACACTTGATCAATCCCCAAAATAAAATCAAGCCAAAGAGGCAAGTTTTCATAAAGCACAACAAACTAATCAGGAACACATGATTAAATTAAACATGAAAACTGATCAAACTAATACAGTTCTTTTACTGCAATACAACTGACAATAAAGAAGCAAGCAGAGTTAAATTAAACAGTCAAACTTGAAGCAAAAGCAAAGAAGTCCAGAGAGAAAAGGCAACGTAGGAACCACCAATACCAAGCATGATAGTAAGAAGGCCATAATTAACCATTTGGCATTGCATTTGAGCATACATAAAGCACAACAGAACTAATCAAAGTCTTTTTTAATACTTACAGCAAAAAGATTATAAAAGAAATAAAATTGCATGGCAACAACAGAAACACTTACACCAGCCCATTCACCAAGGGTCTTAGCATCTTCGACAGTTAACAAGTGCACATTGTGATCAGCACAAAGTGCCTTGACCAGTTTGACATAGTCAGGCTGGTCACAACTCTCCGCCAGCACACACAGCTGGGCTGTATGCTTCTCGATCACTTTTGCACCTTCATGAAGACCCCTAGCAAGACCACCATGAGCAAGTGATTTCCTAAGCACAAGCTGCAAGGCTGTCATCAAGTCCATCGGCTCACCAAGAGCCGCTACTGGGGCCTCAGCAACTGGAGCAACTTCTTCACTGTAAATGCAGCAGATAAACCAAATGAGCATCGCAAATGCTTCCATCTAATTAGAAACAACAAACTCACCCACACCGGCACACCCCCAAAGCATCAAAAAACAAATAATTCAAAGGAAACCATACAAAACCACAGGCATTGATATCGCAAACTGGTCAATTCCTACCTACTAACATGCATTAATTCCTTGACCAAAAAACAATATAAAGCATGTGCATGCCACTATGGATTATCACATTTATCAGTCAAACATTCTCTTTCTTTAAGTGCCTTATTTAAAAATGAGGTCTAGAAAAATACACAAGGATCAGTGCTTCCTTTTCCCCCAACTATTGCAGATTGAAACTCCCTTTATGTCTATTTAATAGACAAACTTGCACTGTGCCAGAATTCATTGTTTAGGACTAGCTGTGAGAAGTAAAACTACCAACAACAACATGAGACCGCAACTTTGTTAGAAGCATCAAAAAACTGGATCTCCATTCAACATCAATTTTAAAAACGGGGTTTTACACTAATAGCTTTACTTTTCTTGGCTCAAATCACCTATTCGACCAAATCTAGAATAACCCCCAAAAAAAGTTCCTTAATTTCATACAAGTAGTATTTTTCTAATCATAAAGCTGGGTAAGAAAACAAATAACTATAAGCAATAAGCATCTTATTCGTTCAAACCAATTACTAACGTTGCACTAAAACTGGCAACTTTACAAAAAAGACTACCATAGAATTGAAATTTTGAAGGGATTGATCGATCAAACAATCAAAGAGTTACATACCCTGACATTATTGCTGTTGATGCGCAAGTACTTCCCTACAAAAGCAAAAACGATAAAATACCAATCAGATCCCGATTTTTGTGCGCTGTATATGGATGAATCGTCTGTGTATACAGGCAGACAGACGACGGAAAGATACCTGGAAGCTAAGAAGCAGAACAGCCTCTACGTGCGAGTGTCTGCGAAGCTAGTGCGAGAACCAGAAATAGGGCGACTTGCGATGTTTATATTATAAATTTATAATGCTCTAAAACCCTAATTCCCTATTCTGAACCACAATTACAGGTTTGTCCCTAATTTGGGCCTAGAATCTGTTAATGGATAGCCCAGCAGATGGTTGATTATTGGTATAGGCCCATTTTCTTTCCTGTATCCAAATTGCAGGTTTGAGTGTTTTTCCCTACTTTTAGGCCAACGATCGGTTAACGGACAGCCCAGCAGACGGTTTTCCAATTGCTACAGGCCCATTTTTCTTTACCTTTTTTTTTTTGTTTAAATCGATTTAATTGTTTTTTTTCCCATTTCTTTAACACAAGTAAATAATTTTCATATTATTTGCTTCATCTTTCATCTACTATTGCTTTTCTTTTTTTTTTTTTTTTTTGTAAGACAAGATTTTATTAAGCAAAAAGGGAAATTATGGAGACTACTCCTTACAAAAGTCCATACATTTTGTATTTTCAACGGATAATTAGTTCATTAAACCAATGCGGCCCATTTTGAATGAACATGAGCCAAATTGTTTCTTGATCTATGAATCTTCATGGCTTGCAATCCTTTTTAAAAAAAAAAAAAAAAACTAATGGATAAGAAAATTTCATAATGGAGACTAAATACGAACTCCACTTTGCTCTTTTTGTTTTTGATGTATATCAACCCCCCCCCCCCCCCCCTGTTTAGGTAATTAGGTGTCTGTACCAACTTCACTCTTCAATACCATTACCTCCCTTATACAAAGTAAGAAGCTTGACCATTTGAAGTACTACTGGTGGTGCTCATCAACCTCTGCCACTTCGCCACCGTCTTCTTCAATCCCTTGATGCTTGTCCAATACAGGGTCAAGTTCAAGACAAACTCTAGTAAAAGTAGCCCAAAAGTATGTGATCTCTTCACCTGTTCAACAAATAATAAAGTTCCACATTACAACCTAGACATCTCTTAGCATAAGAAATAAAACAATTCACTGCAGTTACCAGATGTTCATTATTACAGAATTACCCACAGAATTGTGAAGATATTGTCTGGTAAGGAAAATAATTCAATTCTTCCTGTTAATGACATGAACCACATAGAATTTGAGATCCTACACAAAGCAATATGAGACCCTAGAAAGCACATATTCCATAAATACAACATTGATCGACGTTCCTACAATTGCAGCGGTCTATGAAACGCCAGTTGTTTATATGCAACCTAATCTATGCATTTGGAGAAGCTGCTGCCATCAAAGTTTGAACTCGTGTCACGTCATGATGCAATAAAGTAAAAAGACAATGGCAAGCTAATTGTTGTATGCCAAGTAAACAAGTTTGGGTTTAATAGTTCTGATAATTATTAACTTTGCTACACCTGCCATTAAAATTAGATCATTATTTGCAACTGTAGTCATTACCCGTTCATAATCCACGTAGACACGGACAAACAGGTACATGGAAAAGAAGATTTGGGCAACCTGCAAAGAGTTCCATGCTTTAGTGAACATTTCTGACTTGCAGAAGGCATCTTCCACAAACAAGAGAATAGACAAATGAAAGAACGTAATTTTATAAATTCAATCCATTTAACCTACCAGGCTAAACAAGTATGCGAGAAGCTCCAGTACCACCGATGCATTTAACAACCTTAAACTCTTCATCTCAGCAGTGTCTAGATACCTTCACCAATCCAAGTTAGCTTAAAGTATGGAAAAACATGATCATGAAAATAAAACTGACAACTCCATCCATACCAACAAATCAAAATTGGTCATTTGTCATTTACTTAAAAAACCCAAATTTCCATATCAGCTTAACAATTAACCATCATACAAGTGCTACCACACAGAATTATCAATAAAACATCCACATCCACAGTCTATTTCATTAATCTGCATTTATCTAAAGTCAGCAACTAGAAATGGAACTATGACATATTTCCCCTTTCCCCAGGAAATTTTCAAATTCCAAAAAAACTACTACCTATTACAGAGAAAATAAAGCAGTATCCCCATTATATAGCAATCTTGAAACTGATCTTTACACTAGTGCTCCAACTTACCATCACTACTCAAAGATTTCTCCACATCCATACAAAAAGAAAGTATTTTTTGATTTCTCTATTCATTCAAGGGTAATTTTCTAAATCACACTATACAAGGAATTGCTAAACATGGTATATTATACATTCATACCATTGACTACTTCATACAAAAAGTAATTTAAGAAATACCTATCAAATAAGCAATGAATCTTAAGCATGAAATCAAACGTTCACATACCCTTTCATTTTATTTAGAAAAATAAAAACCATATCCTTTCATTTTTGCTGTTGATGTTCAAAATATTTGCAGAGAGAGATCGATGGAGAGACCTGGCAGTCGTTGAGAAGCAGAGAGGGATCTCTCTGTATGAGAGTATGAGTGCTTGCGAAGCAAGTTATGAGGGAATGAAGGGCGAGAGGAGATGAGAAGTATAAAAGCCCTAATTTTTTCTTTTGAAAAGGAAACTACGCGCATGTTTGTCTCCTATTTGGACCTGGATTATTACATGCTCGGCCCAGCCCATCACATGTTCCCTGATTCAAGCCCATTTGGTGCTATATCCTCAGACGACACTCTTTTAAGTTGGGTGGTTTGAAACCACTCAGTGGCTCAGCAAAAGATTGTTCTTGACCTCTCGAGAGGAGGAGGAGATGCCAACCTTGAATTTGTACACCAATGTGCCAGTAGATGCAGTGATAGCCTCTGATATTCTCAAGGATGCCACCAAAGCTGTTGCTAAAATCATTGGAAAACCTGAATCTGTAAGGCACTCTTTATCTGCGGCGCACAATTACATTCGGCTTTTGTTGTTCTGACTTGGTTGCATGTTTTTTTCCCTTTTTCATAATGACTTTCAACTCTTTGAAGAGTTTAATTGAATTTCATTTATGTTGAAAGTTGTTGGTCTAGAGGAAAGAGTTTGTTATTATTGTTGTTGTCTGGCGGTATGGTTTCCTTTTATATTGACCATCAGCTGTTTGAAGAATTTTCCATGTGAATACTTGTTGAATGTTGATGGTTGGTTCGGACACTAAAGTTGAAGATTCTAGGAAAGGCTGTATCTTTTTCTTAGCGTTCCTTCATACTTCGAATTGGACCCATTAATTTAATGAAGCAATTGGTTTACAACTTAGTTCTTCATTGGAGCTATGAAATTTTTATTCTATCTTTTGCTCATCAAGACAAGATCAAGTGATTGATTTAAGTCGAGTGATTATTTTAGAACTTGTTTCTGCAAAGTGAGCTCGGATTTTGGAAATTCTATTTTGCTCATAGGGAATGGATGTAATAATCTGAAATGTTTGGATATGAAATGGAAGGTTATTTCTTTCTCTATATCATGAATCTTTCCCCAATGAGAAAGTGAGCACCCCATTGTTAGGAACCGTGCAGTGCACAAGTATTCGAGCTAAAGACCAGTTCTTGGGTTGTATTTCCTAGATTGGGAGATAAGGCATACACGGCAATCTCTTTGGCAGACCTTTGCATTGAAGTATGAGATCCACGTAATGATAGCATGATTTTTTCGTTTTATAAGTGGTCGACTGGTTGTGCTGTTTTGTTGTCTGTTCATTTAGAGTATCGTTTGCCCTTTCGTCTTGTTCTTACGTTATTTCGATCTTCATCTGTATCACAATACTTGGTATGAGTTGATAAATGGAGTTCAAGAGTATGTACATGTCTTAGGTTAATAAAAAAGTTTTCTGTTTGCTTTTTATGATTTATTGAATATGAGCAGCATAACTGAGGTTGGTCGATTTTTCTTTTTCTTTTTCATTCTGTTATTTCTTCTTCCTTTTTTTCAAATGTTTTGAGCGACAATATTTTCACTGGCAAAGGCGCGTGTTTACTTCATCAGCCTACAAAATGATGGAGCGTTGGAAACTGAACAGAAGTATTATATTGAGTCCTGCGTGTTGTTTCTATTTGTTTTATATTTGGCAGGTTGTGTTCATACGCTTTCTTATTTAATCTTCTTATCTTCAGTATGTCATGGTTTTGCTAAATGGGGGAGTGCCTATCGCATTTGGGGGCACCGAGGCACCAGCTGCATATGGAGAATTGATTTCTATTGGGGGCCTTGGACCGAGTGTTAATGGAAAACTGAGTTCGACCATTGCAGATATACTTCAAACGAAGCTTTCGATTGATAGTTCCCGCTTTTATATCAAATTTTATGATGTTCAGGTAAGTACTTGGTTGGTTCTGTTAAAAACTTTTTTTGTTTTGTGCGTTAACTTTCCCGAGAACCATTTCCTTTTAGAGTTGGGCATGATCTGATTGCTGTTTAGAATAGGGCATTCACTTATAGTTCTTGTCCAAGCTTACATAATGAACTACTATACAGTTTCTTGATAAAAAGTTGTAGGCTTGGATTTTAATTCGGAAATGTTTCCGATTATAACCTCATTTATCAAGGTGAGAAGTCAAAGTCTCCACTCTGTTTCATTTGAAATAAACTTGGTTATTGGGTTTTATCAATCACATACACGAGTATTTCTCGCTTGCGCTGCATGTAAATGTAATAGATTGGCATTCTGCATTTCCTTTGATAATTGATTCCCTTCATTATTCAGGAAGTTTAATACTCAGTTCCAACATTTCTCGTTTGCCCTGAGTGGCTGACTCCACCTTATTATGGTGGAGTAGGCAGAGTTCAAAGGGTTTTAACAAATAATTAGTCAACATCTGAATCCTTGTGAGCATCTTTTCTCTGCGCTAGAAAAAAGGGGAAGAAAGAAAAGCTACATCAGTTTTGTGGCAATAATTTATGATTGCATATTAGTGATACTTAATACTATTGGCTTTGGTGCAGCGTCCATTCTTTGGGTTTAATGGCTCAACTTTCTGACCGGCTACAGATCCCGAATGCTCCTCTACTGGAACCATCGCAAGATGAAGTGATGCAGGTGAATGGATTATCATTCATCCCTAAAGTGGCACTTCACTTGTACCCCTTTTAAAAAGAAAAAACATGATTAGACCAATTTTACTGTTATTTCTGGATTGTAACAGAGTGTTGTATATTATGTGAAGTATTGTCGTTGTTTCTATTTCGATATTGACTTCTGTTTTAACCTTCTGCGATCCTACTCCTGTTATTGACCTGTGTTCCTTTGAGCATTTGCTGAGTTTTCGAGGATCACAGTGGAAGGCATTTCATGGAACTTAAGACGAAGTGGATAAACTATTCTACAAGGATATATGGCCGGTAATGGTGATTGAACATAAAAAGAAAAGCTAATAGGCTCTAAAAAAATAAGCTTCAAATTGAAGTTTATTTTAGAGTTTATGTTTGTTTTTTTCCATTTTTTTTGGTTTTTCTTTTTTATTAAGATAACATTATATATAATTATAAAAAAATTTATTTTATCTTTTTAATTAAATTTAAATAGACCTTTTTTTAGAGTTTTTAAGTTAGCCTATCTTATAAATTTCGTCAAACGCCTAACAATTTATCTCACATTTTATAAGTTAGTTAGTTTATTTTTTACAGTTTAAAAGCTAACTTATTTTGACAGTAAATAAACTCTACCAAATAGAATCATAAGTGATCAAATATAGGTCTCGTTTTAAAGTGATTTTAAATGATTTCCCCTTAAAAAAGAGGAAGGCTATTTCACTTCTTTCTCGTTCTAGAATTATAATTATTTGTATTAAATAAATATTTCTTTAACTATGTATTTTTTTTAACTATCCATTGATTCTTTGCCTTGTTTTGTCTCAAAACCTTAATTAATTTATTGAATGAAATTAACTAAATTAGATTAAAGTACATTATTATAGAAAATAAAAACTAAGAATAAGAGGAAAAAAACAACTATAAAAGCCGCACCAAGTCACCATCTTTCCCTCTACAAGGTTCACCTGATTTTCCCTCAACTCCCGGGTGCTTCAGGTGAGCGCCTCGTTAACCCTTTTGCCTGTCAATATCAAAATCATTATATTTTCTTTTTGGGTTTCTGTGTGTTTTCTTCCGCGTAGAGAGCCAATATTGTATAATTGTAGTTGGCTCTCGAGCTGTTGGTTTCCGGTCTTAAACAGTGCTCTTACTGGGTTTTTGGGTGTTTACGATTGAGAATAATGGCTTTTCTTCTTTACTTCGGATACCTTTTTTGTGGCGGTTGAGGAAGCAAATATCTAGTATTGTTTGTTTCTGTTGTGGCTTTTTCTGGATTGCTTTGCTTCATTGATTGTATAGGTCTGTGTGCTTATGTTTATCTGTGTCTTGAGGATACAATAATTCGCGGGTTTCATTTCGGGTTTTGAGTTTTTTTATGTGCGGCTGGTCAAATTGGTTGGTTCTCTCTCTTTGGACATGAGGTTTAGTAGTTGTCGATTATGGAAGTCATGATTATGGTAGTGTAAGATAAAGAATCGAAGAACAGCTGTCTTCGTAGGATATTGGAGATATGGATTTTTTTTTGTATCATGTATGTGGGGTTGTTGGAGTTCCTCTTCCAATAATTTCTGGGTAGCACATACAATACAAGCATGGAATTTGTCTTTCTCCAGGAGAAGAAGACCTTACATTTTCTCCAAATGTGCACGTTGTTTTCTTTACTTCATCCATGCGTCTTTGTCACATTTAGATTCACTTGAATTGATTTTACTGTTACTACGTGCTTACCTTCTGCTTTTCGAAGGTTTTTTTTTTTCAAGTCTTTTAATGTGATCTTTTCTTCGGTTGGATGATCAATGCTAGGATTACGACAATCAGGCATTGAAAGACTCTTCAACAGTTTTTGGTTAAGGATAATGCTGTATGCTGGTTTCTGACCAAAACACAATGGCAATGAAATCTTACCAAAATCAGGCAGAGGTGTTCTTAAATGGCTATTTACTCAATGATTCTTTTGTGCCATACATGTCTACTATTGGTGGCATTTTTGCGTGCAAGCTGGTGAGTTATCGCATCTCATATGTTTCATATTATTACACTTTCCATGTCCGTTCACTTACCGTGCCTTTCTTTTAAGGTTTACGATCTCACGCAGTTAATGAGTACTATTTACTTTAAAAGCTATTCCAACCTCACAAAAATCCAGCGAGTTGAGTGGAATAACAGGTGGTTGCAGATTTAAATCAATTAATTTATTTGTCTCTTCTTTTTCCATGTGAGTTATTGATATTATCTAACCTATTATTGCAGGGCCATATCAACTATACATGCCCTGTTCATCACAACCTTGTCGTTATACTTTGTCTTCATCTCAGATCTGTTTTCTGAAGAAAGACTGGCTGGACTTATTACACTTCGAAGTTCGGCGCTGTCTACATTTGCACTGGGAGTAAGAAAAATTTAGTTCTCTGCCCCCTCCAAATTATGATATGGGACTTGAGATAGTATTGATTAGAGTGCCTTTTTGTTCATTTCTCATCCATCTTTGAAAACACAGAAGCTTTTGTACTAGACATGCATACGTATGACTTAGGCTGTGGTCTTCTAGCCATTTATCATTTGTACACAGAAGAAAATTTTCCCTGTGTCTAAAATATCATTGATTGTGTTTTGATGGCCTCAAATTTCTTTCACACTCAAAATGATGAACACTTATAGCTTATACGAATTCCAACTTTGGCTTGCCAACAAAAAATTGCTGTTGAGGGCATTATTCTCTGAACATATGGCTACCTTCTATTTTACACTATTCAAGTATGTGTGGAATTTATTTGTAGAGGGGGCATCTAAGGATGTTGTTTCTTAGTGACTTTATGGTCCAGTTATAGAGAGTCCGGACTCCGGAACCTGTGCTCTGTTCCAATAATCTCTTAAGTCATGTTTTGCATGTGGAATTAATGGGGGGATTGGAGTACTTCCCCAACCTCCCATTTGGCAAGTACTGGGATATAGATTAGGGGTCATTTAATTGCTTTTGCGTAAATAATCCTCCAAAAAGGGGACTATTCAATCCCACCAAAATGATTGAGATTGTAATCTAGAGGATAAGTATAAAATCGTACTGGACTTTTATAAACATGGGCTCTCTCATTTCGCTGTTCACACAACTTTACTCAACTCCATCGCCGTCTATGCTCGCTCATTAAGTACCCATTCTTTTGTCGCTTGTCGTATCTTTCTGGTCAATTGTCATATTTCAGGACCGACTATCTGCTTCATGGTCATTTCTCGGTCATTTTTGCTGCAACTGGAGGATTCCATGGATTTGCCAAACAAGAATACTGTTTATATTTATAGACATAAAAAAAAGATACTGTTTCTGATGAATTTTATGGCCTAGGTGGAGAGAGTCCAGACTCCAGAACCCAATACCCTTTTGGCATCTCTTATCTGTTTTAATAATCTCTTATGGAAAAATTTAGGGGTGATTTTATGTTTTCTCTAGGTAGAAAATCAATCCTAAAAGCTACCATAGCTACAGACCATGCCACCGTGTTTCTTGAAATCTTTTCAATATTTTAATGTTTGCTCACAATTATGCCACCGTGTTGGAATTCCTATCGGCATTGTTTCCTCTTTTCCTCATTTCCTTCTCTTGTATTAGATATATGAATAATGCTGACAGATGTTATTATTGCCTTCTGGTGCATTTCTTTTTTGTTGGGAAATATTCTATTATTAGTCTTGCAGGTGTTCATTGTCTTCAGTCTTTTCTGCATTTTTGTAATCAAGAAATTTTACATCCCAGTCTTCTATACAATTTGACAGATTTCTGTTGGTTACTTCATTGCGGACATTGGGATGATCATTTGGTTTTATCCTTCTCTTGGTGGAATGGAGTATGTAAGTTCATTTCTGTAGGATGAAGAGTGTCAAATGAATTATGATGCTTTCTTTTTCTTTTTCTTTCTTTCTCTTCATTACGGTACTACTTTTTTTGTTAATTGGATATGTCCTCACTATTTCAGGTTATTCATCATTTACTATCTATGGCAGCTGTAGCTTATGCTATGTTGACAGGGGAAGGACAACTTTACACCTACATGGTTCTTATATCTGAGACAACCACCCCTGGTGTCAATCTGAGATGGTAATTTCATATCACCTAAGCAAGTTAATTTTTGGAATCATGTCATTTCCATTGTTTATGCTTATCTTGTATTTCATAGGTATCTGGACGCTGCTGGAATGAAGAAGTCTAAGACATACATTATTAACGGGGTAGTCATGTTCATTGCTTGGCTGGTAAGTAAAATGATTTCTGAAAATTTTCATTTTTCGATGCTCTTGTTTGTGGAAGATGCCTAAGGAAGATCTTACATTAATTTGTCTATTTATCTTGGATATGTTTACTAAAATATAAAACCGTTTGCAGGTTGCCAGAATACTCCTTTTCATGTACATGTTTTACCATGTCTACCTGCACTACGATCAGGTAGTGACTACATGCAAAATTAATGCTACGTAATTTGAACAACAGAAAGAAATTGTTATATTTTGTAGGCGTCGATGTCTTAAGTCGGCATGTTACTGTTTGGTTTTTTGGGAACAGGTGAAGGTATTGCATGGTTTTGGGCGGCTTCTGGTATTTGTGGTGCCTTTGGTGCTATCCATAATGAACTTGACGTGGCTTTGGAAGATTGTCAGGGGATTGAAGAAGACTTTAGCGAAGCGGCAGTGAAGATTGAGATAGAAAGTGTCATAAAAACTGGTGTTGATCTCCATGCAGTGTAAATTACACAAGAGTATAAAATAGTTGAAAACTGGTGGATCAACCATGGTTACTGAATCCAATATGATTCAGATGCAATGCAAAGATACATTTACACCCAGATTATGGGAACAGCATTTTGGCTGGAAATACCAAGGTTGAGTTTGGATTTTCATATGTTGGTTGCTAGTATACCAATGTTTGCAGGTTATTAAAGCAGAGTCGGGAAGCCACTTCCTGATGCTGCTAGTATGACTACCTGATACGTAGGGAAGACCCAGCGAGTCTTGGACTTGGTAAGAGGTGTTCTTAAGGTGAGAGAGAAAGTAACACTTTTTATTCCATGTTTACCCCTTTTTTAAGCCTTAAAATGAGATTATTGAGATAAAGAATAGTATTTAAGTAATATCTCACTTTATTCTCAATCAAGCACCAGAAATTTAAGAATCCAGCTTTATCGCAAAACAAGAAATGACTGGCAAAGTAAGGGTAAGCGGATCCATGGAGCTTCTACAATTATTACAACCCCAAAGCCAGTGTTTACACTGTGTCATCATTATAACTGGCAAGAGGTTGACTGCCAGAAGCAGCAGCAGCAGCAATCCCAGCCTCATCATGCCTTACTGGAGAACAATATTATATATATATATATACATTCTCCTGTAATTAATTAAAATAAAATAAAGATAATTAATTAATTTATAAAATAAATATAATTAATTTGTAAAATGGAAATTACAATACAATACACATGACAAAATAGGTATAAATGTGGAAATGCTATTGAAATGCTACAAAAAGCTCCCGGATTACATGTTCGGATATGCTCGTTTGACTAGCTGGTAAATTGTTTATCAAACGCAGCCTTAGTTTCTAACTAAATTTTAGTTGTAAATTATTTTTTTATTGACAAATTGCAAATTATTGTTTTGTTCTCCATCATTCAAAGAACCTGTGATTGTGTGACTCCCTTTCTCCCTAACAACAAACAACGAAACTGAATTAGTTATTTTAGGGTTTTGTATTTTAATGAGAAAAACTTGTAAACTTATTTATCTTCATATTTTTCTCTCTTGAGATCGCTCAACATTCCTTTTTTTTTTTTTTTTTTTTTTGCTCCACATGCTATTATAATTAGCAAAAGAAGATAAAAGATGATAGAATGTACATCATGCAAGAAATGAATTTGATACGAACGATAATTGTTTCAATTAAAGATGCACATCGGTTTTGTTCTCAATCATCATAAATCCACTAAAACGTAACTTAAAGCATGGTATTTACAGACTCTCCTAATTTAGAAGAAACCATGAAAAGTGACTGGAAAGCTTCAATTCCTCGCAAGCTTAGACAGTTTTGAAGGACCCATCAATGATCTGACATAAGCTACAGGCAACGATGCTAGTTTCTTTGATTTTTCTACGTATGCTCGCTTCGTGAAGTTGTTGTAACCATTTGCCTCAATGGAGTCTAATATTTGGCGATACAGAATCAAAGATGACCATACTGGCCATTTACTAGCTTGATTAAGCTCCGAAACACCCTTTTCGGACATGTCAAAGAACATCCGAGCACGTTTTATCTGTCCTTTCATGAAACTTCTCCATTTGTCTGTCACTTCTCCCCTGAAAATGTCTTCATCAGATAGTCCTGCTTGTGCTAGCTCGTCCTGTGGGAGGTAAATTCTTCCCCTCCGTGCACTGCATGAATCAAATCTTGTTACGGTCTCTCCTTACTCGCTTTACTCAAACACTAAACGAATTTCATAACAAACTCAAACTAAAATTTGTGGCAGTAAAAAACTTACTCTTCTCCGACGTCTCGGAGAATGTTTGTTAGTTGATTAGCAATGCCAAGAGCTAAAGCAGCATTGTAAACGCTTTCAGTCGAAGCCTTAGATTCTGGTGCAATCCCCATTACAGGAACACTCATTAATCCAACTGTTCCAGCAACATAGTAGCAGTAGAGATATAGCTCATCGAAGTTGTTATATCTTGTCTTATTCAAGTCTAATTTCATCCCTTGAATCATGTCTCTGAAAGGCTGTTCAAAGAGAGAGTAATTATTGAGTTGACAAGAAGCTAAGACTACAGAAAGTGATTATATAAGCTTGGGTTGTTGTTCATTTTACCTGGATGTCGACAGGGTACTTTGAGACAATATCAGATAGAGCAGCATCAAACATGTCGTAAGGTCGGCCTTCGAAAAGATCATTCAACCTTTCCTCCCATCTGTCAAGAGCTTTCGGTGTGATGTGGGATGCATTGGGTCCATCCACCAGTTCATCAGTCCTCCTGCACCATACTGTCACAGAAAATAATATTATTCTTCAAATGCCACAACAAAGATAAACTTGATAATCATTTCCAATCTTGCATCAGCTCCTATCTACTACTTTTTGGTATGCCATGTGTTCTTGTTCTGCATACCTGATTTGCCTATAAAGTACTTCACATATAATCGCCCAACACCCAAATATTGCATTTGCAGCCCGAGTTAATAGGCTCACAAGCATTGGACGGTGTTGGAGATAGGCAGACCTTACCCCAGACCTTACCCCACATAATATGTAGAGAGATACTACTTACTGGGTCACATGTAATCTGCCAAACAAGGCATCCCATTCAGAGCAAAAGTGGTAACAGAAGAAATGTGCTTGGAAAGTTGGATCAAACATATACCATAGATTGCCCAGACAGCTCTCCTCCTTTCAGGTGTCATGAGTAAAGTGCCTGAAACATTCAACCAATGATATCTTAATTGGTAATTGCTCAGTAATATAAAATTGATAATAATTAAAGGGTATATTGGTATGCTTCAGCGGAATTATACTTTTCTTTCTTTCCTCTGCAGCTCTGCTCAAGCGACCAAACAGAATCAGCAATTTGTCAAACAGAAAGCAAACAAGAAAAGAAGAGAAAATTAAATTACCCAAGTAGAAAGTCTTGGCATACTCAGCACAAACCTCACCACACCTTTCATATGCCTCATTCAAGATATCCCAACTGGATAAACCCTTGACAGCATCTACAGGTTCATCTACTTTCTTCTTCTTCTTAACCCACAAATCCCTCTCCCTCACCAAAGCCGCCTGCTTCAACACCACTTCATACACCCTCTCCTCTGAAGTCCTTGCTGGATTTGCAACAGCACTTGACAGAGCAGCAAAAGAACCACCATAAAAATCCAATCTTTTTGAAGAATAACAAAATCTGGACCTGCTCTCCCTCTTACTAATACTCCTGGGTATTAATATACTGCCTGCTGCAGCATTATCAAGTACACCTGCACCCATCTGCTTTCTTTCGGCCTCTTTTGGGACTCAAAAGTTTCAAGAGAGAAAATTAAGGTCGGTGAGTTGTGTGTTCTTAATAAAGGGTGGGATGAACCCATGGATTCATATATGTATGGAAGTGGAGATTCTTCTTAATTACCATATGCGAAAAAGACGAGCCTTTTGGAATATGCTTTAGGTACTTTTTCTTACCTCATCTTGACAGTTGGGTGTTTGTGTGGATGGTTTTGAAAGCTGATTGGACAACACCATATTTTCTCATGATCTCATCCAATACCAATAATTACCTTACTACCATTTCAGTTAAAACAAATACCATTGTTTAATAATAAAATATTAGGAAAAGAATGATTAGAAAAAGAAAAGTAAATATATAGTAAGTTGTTTTCAGATAGCAATTTAAAAATAAATTACTTTAATAAATTATGATTCTTTTGGGTACAACATGGATTTATTTTATCCAACTCATCCTATAAGTTTCTCAGCGACATCATAAATCGGATCGTACAAAGATGTTGCTCTTAATCAAAATCTCTCGAGTACAGATGATTTGACCTCAAAGAGATTCGTCAATTAAAATATCACCCAAATAGTTCAAGCTTCCTATATCTTGCTTCCATAGGAATTAGGCTAACTCTTTATCTATTGTCCAATCAAAACCTGGGTGGGTGAAGAAGAAAAGAAAGCTGAATTTACATTTTTGGGGAAAAACATAAGGCAACTAGTTAGAGATTGTTTTGGCAAATAAAAGCTCAAGCATAAGAAAGACAAAGAAATAGTGACAAAGACGTGACCAAAATTTCCCACGTGAGGGTGTTTCCTCCAAATGGAAAAAAAAAAAAAAAAAAAAAAGAGCGATCAGATACTACCACGTCCATTAAATGAGTGATAGGTATTGAGTGTTGAAAGCTTGACACACAAGTGGACGTGGTATTGTGCATCAAAACCAGGCAGCCGTAAAATGATGAGTGAACCTCCCTCCATCTCCATGTCTTTTCATGTCACTTTAGGTTTTGGTGGCCCTTCCCTTCCTCCATTCTGGAACATGCTATTGGATTTGGACCTGGTTTATTTTCTTTTTGCTTTTCGATTTGGACGTGCATGTATATTCTTTCTGCTAGATTTATACTGGTCTTTTTGTTTGTAATTAGGGTATTGGATTTGGACCTAGCGAAGTTTATCGGGCCTGGTTTCTGGCCCAGTTTTATTCTTTGCATAATTAAGAAGCCCGCAATCAATGTTAGAAGGAAGTAAATATTTGGTTTCTCTTCCCTTCTTCCAAACAATATTGTTGGTTTCTTTCCTTTCCTTTCCTAATTTCTTGAGCAGTTAAATCTTAGAATAATGTTGAAGGAAGTAAATGTTTGGTTTCCCTCTCTCCAAGCATAGTTTGAGTTTGTAATTTGATTTTCTTTCCTTTCTTGAGAAGTTGAATCATCCCTAGGACTACACACACACACATATATATAGAGTGAACTAGCTAGGTTAAACTAACTTTGTCACATCAACACCAGACTCTCTATTCTCTCTTGCTCTTGCTCTGCCGTTGGGTTCGGTGGTCGATTAAACATGCATAAACTAGCCATGTGTTCTGCGAATAACAAGGCTGCATTGAGTTTGGGTTTGGTGATTTGTTTGTTTGGAGTGTGTTTGGGTGCAGTTTATAATGTGGGAGACACTGTTGGTTGGACTAGTGTTGGTGGTGTCGATTACAACAATTGGGCTGCTTCAAAGAACTTTCAACTCGGTGACTCTATTGGTAATATATACATACCTTCTACATCATCATCATCATCATCTTCCTTATGGTTATTTAGAATTTTCAGTTAAATCGATCAGTTGTTCTTAAGGAAAATCTAAATATCTTCCTGTTGTCACATGCTATATATATATATATATATATATGCACGATGATTGATCATATATGAGTTGTCTAATATTGGTGTTTGACCATGTAACAGTATTTAATTACAACCCAAAATTCCACAACGTGAAGCAAGTAGACAGCAATGCCTACCAAGCCTGCGACGCAAGCCGTCCGATCGCCAGCTTGGCCTCCGGCAACGACAAGTTCATGCTGACGAATCCCGGAACATTCTTCTTCATATGTGGCGTCCCTGGACATTGCTCTAACGGACTCAAGATGGCTCTCAATGTCATAGGCTCAGCACCTCAAACCCGGCCTCAGACTCCTCCTCCTCCTCCATCTACGTATCAAACCCCGCCTCAGACTCCTCCTCCTCCTCCATCTACGTATCAAACCCCGCCTCAGACTCCTCCTCCTCCATCTACCTATCAAACTCCGCCGGATTGTCCCCCTGGTGGGTCCCAAAGTCATCCTGCTGGCAGCGGCGGGTCCCCATTGCCTCCCGGCTTCCAATATCCGCCTGCAGCGTTCAATTTATATCCCTTTGGAAATCAGATGAATGCTGCCGCGGAGCTGCACTACTCCTCCTATAAGCTTGCATGTCTTTTTCTTGCTCTAATTGCTCTTTAATTAGGATTAGCTTACATTGTATTCTTAGTTAATTTTTGGGTAATAGGTTATTTTTGGATATGATGTAATTATGAATTGATTAATACATAATTAATCCTAATTCTTATGCCTTTTTAGTTAATTTTCTAGCTAAATATTTGAAAATTTCATCATCAGCTCAATTCAAGGCCATTATAATATATATATATATACACACACACACACTTGTTGATTCAATGAACTAAAAAAAGAAAGACAAGAGACGAAGGTGATGAAAACAAATTAATGATTTGTTAATTTCTTGCCCCAGTAAAAACATGTATCATTGCAGCAGGCTTGCATTATCACTGGCACATTAATTAATATTAATTATATATCTCCAAAAATAGTATTAATATATGCTTATGATTTTGATATGATTGACCATATATATATATATATAATTATTATTTGGTACATGCAAACCACTCCATCAGATATGGATATATTTTATACTTTATATTGCAAGTAATAAACATAAATATATTTCTTTTGTAAGTGAAAAATAATATTTGTGTAAAGAATATTTGTGAAAATGAGGCCTTGTCAGGATTTCGACACAACAGCGCTCTGTATCTTACTCGGTCTCTATCTCGCGCGCTCTCTCTCTCTCTAATCTCTTGAAATAGGTAAAAAGAAAGGAAAGGGGGGAGAGAGAGAGAGAGGGTGGGTCGATGATATGCGCATTGTTGAATCGCGGGTTTGGGTTTGTTTGGAGATCGATTGTGAGGTTTCTTAGCAGCTCATTTTTCAGAGCCATGAACTTTTTCCTAGGTTGCTTCCGTGTCAGGGACAGTCGCCGCCGTCGAGGAGGCGTGATCGGCTCCGATTCTGTTTCTGCTCGATCGAAATCCACTGTACGTCATTCTCTCTCTCTTTCTTTCTGTTTGGTTGACGAGAGAAAAAGTAGAGAATTTTGTTTCTTATTTTCTTTTTCCGTAAAAAAGATATCAAAATGGAAGCTTTGTGCTTTCGTTTTCACGCCACGTCTGTTTGGCTTTATCATTGATTGCCAAGAAAATCCAAGTGAAGAAAATTGTTTTTCTTAGTATTTTTCCCCCTTTTAAGTAGAAGAAATGGATAAAGGTGGTGTCTTTTTGTTAAAGCGTTAGGAAATGTTTCTGTATTCTCTGGATCATTTGAAATCGAGACTGTCATGATTTTGGGCCTTCCATGTTTGGCTGTTGAGATTAGCTAAATTTGTTGAAGAAGAGAAAATTGAGCTTATGAGTAGAAATCGCTGTACACTCCTTCTTTTGCTGAGAAAATATAAACCAAAGATGAGAGAAATTATGTTTCTTTTTGGCCTTTTTGATATGGATAATCGGGAAATGGAGCTTCTTATGCGTGTATCCACACAAAAGAATTGGCCTTTGAGATATTTAAAACGAGGTGAAGAAACCACAATTGAGCCATGCAGATAACTTTGTTCAGTTAATATTAGCCAATCGAACATTCCAAGAGACGATTACAGCTGAAATTAAGAGATTTTGTGGTCATTTTCTGTTTGATTGTTTGAAAAGCTAGCAAAATATTGGACAAGCATTGGCTTGAGTTTCTGAGTTTTCTTTCCTTTGAAAAAAAACAGGAAGTGAGTTCTTGCGATTGCTTTCAACTTTTGAATAGATAACCAACCTAATTCTGCTTCCTGTTGAATTTTCTTGGTTGTATCATTTTTGAGGTTGCTTGAAATTCCAAGATGTGTATTTGTTTATACACAGTTACTTACTGCATAATGGAATTCATTTACTTATTTTGTGTCGAACTTGGTGATTCAGGAGACTGTTGTTTCAAAGAATCGCCTATCATCATTATTTTTATCAGAAGGTATAAATATTGATATTCCTATATCGTTATTTATGTTCTGATTTTGTTGGACCATATGTGAAATTTTGTCCTTATTTTTTTTGATCGTTCATAATGCTGCTTAATGGAATTTGTTTCTGTAGAGAGAGACGATTCTCCTGGCAGTAAAAGGGGAAATTTTTATTTGGAGTCTCTACAGATTGACAAGGAACTCAAGGAAGAGGTATTTAATCATGTTTCGGGAGTAATTTTCTTTGGAACATTTGTGCAAGTATTGGTCATCAGAAGGTTTGTAAATTGTTGTAATTTTAAGGTTGAACCAGACCTTATATTGAATTTTATCACATTTTATACTCCAAAGAGTGAATTGCTAAATATAAAAAAGAAGAACACTGTTTATTTCTTGGTTATTATACCTTATAATTTAACAGTATTATCAATAATGTTATTTTTCACTCGATTTTTCTTAAGCATTATCAATTTAAACTTGCAAGCTGAAATCTTTCTTCTTGATTATGCTTCTGTAGGCCAAGTTTCTCAAGGCTTGTGGTACATTGCCAGAGACTCCTGCTGAAATCCGAAAAGCCTCTGAAAGGTTGAAAGGTTCTTCTGTTTGCCACAGAGATTCAGAGCCTTTAGAGTTCCATTCTTGGCTACCCGACTCATCAATCCAGAAGCTGCAGTCGGACGAGCAACTCGATCTGCCCCCTACTCCTATTAAGCTTGGTGAAGAGCTGAGAAAGGACTTGGAATCTTTGGAGCACACACCTAGGAGGTTGGAATTTTTACCTTAGTAACTGTTATCAACTAATTGCTGCACATTATATTACGCATCCAGGGCACATGACATGGAATGAGTTAGTGGCGTTGATCAATCTAGTCTACCCTAAGTTGTATTACCTGTTAGCTCAGGAAACTAACTGAGGCCACCTAACTAAAAGTCTTTTTTGTCTTGGAAAATGAAGAATGTATCAAATTGTTAAATATGCTGCCCCTCTGGATTTTGGTGTAGTGGGGTCTCATAGAGATCTGAATACTTTGTCTGCATCTTTCATGGATGTTCTTACTTTTTAATTTGCCTTAATTTTTTTCCAACAATCACACAACTGCCTGATGTTTGCTTCATGTCTTTCTTTCTTTTTTTCTCTTTTTTTTTTTTTTTTTTTTTTTTTTTGTATATGCATATCCAGTGTGGAGAACACCAGGACTTCTATCAATTCTACCCAGGTCACTGAGACCCCGAGTACTAATGTTTTAAAGGCTGCTGCAGATCAGCTTGATACTATTCAGCGTGGGAACAAGTCTGTGCATTTTGAATGTGATATTGACGTATCATCCTCTAAAGGTTCCTCATCTGAAAATTATAGTCAATATTTTAGGGGACCTGGGTCTCCAGGTGATCTGAGTGTATCAAAGCCTTTACCTAATCCAACCCCATTGAAGCTTTCAGATGATTTGCAAATTCCTGGAACTGTTTTTCCTGCAAACCTAGAAAATTTAGCTGATGGCAAGCCTCGGATCAGATCACAGTATGTCTATTCAGTCTTAAACCCAGTTGAGAATGTATCTAAGTCGAAGGAACTGAAGAAAGGTGATCCTAACTTCCCTCAACTTTCAGGCGAGATAAGAGAATTTATTGAGCAGCCCGAGCACGCAACAACTACGTCAGAAGTGACTTCAAAAGACCCATCAGTCGACAATGATATGAAGGTAGATTCAAGCTCGTCTTCATGGCTTAAGCCGCCTTCTAACAGAGAGACTTGCTTCGGTAGAACTCTTGGGGACCGGCCTATCATTGGGCTTGTTGGTGCTCATTGGAATGAGAATGAGCAACCTCAAATCTCACCCAAGTGGTGGGATGGGAATGGAATCCCGAATTCAACTAACAAGTACAAGGAAGTATGTTTCAGGGCTTTCTTTATTCCCCTATTGTTGGCCTCTTGGAAACTGCATTTATGACATCTGCTTTTGTTGCAGGATCAGAAAGTTAGGTGGCATGCAACACCATTTGAGGAGAGGTTAGAAAAGGCACTGTCTGAAGAGAGCTTCATTTCTCAAAGGTATGCTTGCTGCCGTGTGCGCTGTTTTTGGATTAAGATGTTACTTTAGGTTGCTAGCAGTAGAAGCTAAGGTTGCTCTTTCTCCAAAAGATTATACTTTATACTTTATTCACTGAAACCGTATTGCAATTTTGCTCCATTTTCGCATATGATATTTGAAATGTAGCGAAATCTATGTTCGTAAATATATATATAGAGTTGCGTAACTTGCGTTGAAACTGCTACCCAATCATATACATCCAAATGCACGCCTTCATGTTGTTGACCTCAGACCTCATAGCTGGAGGATTAGGCTAAGGAGTGATCCGTTAGTTAAAAATAACCACTTGGGACCCATACTCTCGTGTCAATCTATTTAGTAGTGAGTAGGATTAGGAATGCAATTTTTTAGGCATTGTTCCAAGTAAAATTGTCAACGAAAGTAGGGTCAATTTCTATTAGTTTGCTGGTATCAGTTTGTTTTTATTTCCACTGTATGCACTCTGACTATAGTTTGTGAAATACAGGAAGCATGTCAATGGGAGACCCATGCTGTTTGAGGATTGTGATGAAAATGACACTGCTGTTTCTCAGTTGCAGCAACCTTCAACGCATTCTAAATCAGTTGTATCATTCTGAAGAATCAGTGGAAGGACTGCTGCCGAAACTGCATGAGGTTTGTTTCACCACCATTGGATGATGGGGAAGAATGTAGTCATGTTCCTTTAAACATGGAATGAAACCTTTGGGTGTTAATATTTGATGGACTGTGAGGAACCCTTGAATGAGAAATCCCATTCCAAAAGGGTCTGTGTGATAAGCAGGGTGTGTAAACTTGTTGAGCCGAGTTTCTTATAAAATATGTACACTTACCATGTGAATCTTGGATGCATATATTGAAAGGTCTTTTGATTGATTGATCATTCAATATATGCATATTATGTATGTTGTAGGATATTTTGTCTTTCTTGACTGAAAGATAACTCTCTTATCTATTTTGTCACAAAGTGCGACGAGGATAAACAGATTTTGTAGCATTGTTCATGGGAGGAAAGCTCCAATATTGGAATTAAAGCATACAGCTTCTTGCATCATTGAAGTTGGAGATTACTACAGGGCCAAGTAACTGTCGTGTTGCAAAGTTAACACGTGCAGCTCATGCAAATAGGGGAAACTCTTCAAAGACTGCGGATTATGTAGTTTTGTTCATCGAAGCAAAGTTCCAGCTTTGGGGTCAAAGGTACATCTCATTGTTGAAGATTTTTACAAGGATAGTGTACTTACTTCTGCCCCTCTCTCTCTCTCTCTCTCTCTCTCTCTCTCTCTCTCTAATTTGACTATGGTGACGGTGCAAGAGCATCTGCATCATATTAGAAAATGTTACTATTCTCTAGGTTATAGATTTTTTATGCAACCAATACTGCATCAGCGTACCCAAATGTAGTAGTTAGTTAAAATAAGTAATGTATGGCCCAAATGTGGTAGTTAGTTAAAATAGGTAATGTATGGGTAATCTGATGCGCATCTTATTGTAAATTAGTTCTTTATATTTGTTCTCTAAAATAAGAAAAGAATCATTTATAGGTAATCTAATGTGAATCCTCTAACACCCATACAATTTTAGGTTCATTCCCCCTAGCACAATTTTCTTTGTTACCATGACAAAAACGTTCATTTGGCTCGCCGCTCACAAATAGTAGAAGGGGCACGCCTCTACGACTACGAGGCATTATATAAGGAGAACCAACATAGACCCACTTGGAATATATCATTTGAAAGAGAGCGTGTGAGAAAAAAGAAAAAAGATGGTGGTGAAGGTCTATGGTCCTAATTATGCTTCACCCAAAAGGGTGATTGTGTGCCTTATTGAGAAGGGTATTGAATTTGAGACTGTACCAGTTGATCTCTTCAAGGGAGAAAACAAAAGCCCTGAATATCTCGAGTTACAGGTCGGTTTAATTCTTCTTCTTACTTTGCTTGATATTTAATCTGTTGAATGACCGATAACTTTTGAATCTGCTAAATATGCAGCCTTTTGGAGAGCTTCCTGTGATTCAGGATGGAGATTACATTTTATTTGGTATTCAATTAAGCCTTTTGCTGTCTGTTTCCTTTATTCTAATGTCCCAGATCATATTGATGATATATGGGTATTGAATATTTTTCTCAGAATCAAGAGCAATCATAAGGTACTATGCAGAGAAATACAAGTCCCAGGGAACTGATTTGCTTGGGAAGACAATAGAAGAGAAGGGTCTAGTGGATCAGTGGCTAGAAGTTGAGGCACACAAGTACCAGCCACCACTGTACGACATGGTGGTCCAGATCCTGTTTTTCCCCAAAATGGGAATTCCCAAAGACGAAAATAAGATGAAAGAGAATGAAGAGAAGTTGTCAAAAGTGCTGGATGTGTATGAGGAGAGGCTGTCAAAGAGCAAATACTTGGCTGGTGATTTCTTTAGCCTTGCAGATCTTAGTTACCTGCCATTCACTCAGTACTTGGTTGGTCCAATGGAGAAAGGGTATATGATAAGGAATAGGAAGCATGTGAGTGCTTGGTGGGATGATATTAGCAGCAGACCATCCTGGCAGAAGGTCCTCTCCTTCAACTTCAACCCTTAGATTCCTTATGGGGCTTGGTGGTGGTGGTTGTGGGTGTGTGTTTACTATGTTTTTTGTCTTGTAATAATCCCCTCCATTGTCTGGAAACACTTGCTTTGTGTTGCAGACACTAGTGGGGTTTGGTTGGAGTTTTGAAAAGTATGCATCACGGGGTTATAAATAAAGTTGTCGTTTTTCTTCTCTTATTTTTGTCCCTAATGAACATATGGTCTTCATAGCCCATGGGAGGAAGATGCGTATCAAATTTTGATTACGCTACTAAAATACACTTGAAAACGACAAAAAACCCTTGACCCCACACTACAGATAGGAATGTTCTTGTCATGTGAATTGGACCTAAACTTGGGCTTGAAATAAAGCAGGGCGTTTAAATGAACTCTAATTGGGCTTGATCCATTTACATATTGCATGCCTATCAGGACAACAGGACAAGACATCATCAAGTTAATTGGGCTTGGCTTCTATACTTAAATGCATCATATTATGTTTTTGAAGAATTCATAAGCCCATTGAATTGAATTGAATTGAATTATTTGAGAAAGAAAAAGGGCAAAAAAAGATATTTTCTTGAAAGTGTTAGGCAAAAGGCGCTGGAAAGAAAATGAACCTCCTTTACTTGGAAAATTCTGTGAGAGGAATGAATGAATATATTCATACCTGTGTGTGTTTGTTTTCTTCTTGTTCACATGGGTGTGTTGTGAAGTGCATACATGATACATGTACTGTAATTAAAACCCAACCCCCCAGGATTTATTCGGTGGATTATTATTATATTATAGCATGCATTAATAACATTATCTAAATTAGTTTTGGTGTGTACACACACATATATTATACGTAAGTCAACGTTTTTGGTTAATTAATCAACATCATTCTCGATTATTAAAAAAAAAATAACAATCAAGGGATTCATTTCATCTAAAGGTAGTCTCTTTTTTTTTTTTTTTTTTTCATCTGAAAGTAGTCTCTTAATTACCATACCGACAAAGGCAGGGGTAAATCGAAGAGAGAGTGAGTCAAATTTGTGTATTAAGACCTAATTATGCGCATGAAAATGACGTCAACAATTAATCATAATTAATTTAGACAAAGAGAGATTAGGACATTTGGTAACCCCAGATTATCGATGGAAATCCTACATTTTATTACAAAATCATGACAAATGAAAGTGAGAGTTTTGTTTTACAGCTGCCATTGATGTAAATAATAATAATATTCAAGAGGGATAGATACTTTGTATATGGCCAACTAACAACCCAACTTTAACTTTGGAAAGTGAAAGGGATTCATCTTGAACTTATTAACTTTCGCAATCGGCCTTACAATACCAACTTCTCTCAACTCCGACCCATTCGAGCTTTCAAATTTCCTACAACTTCTCTCAACTCCTTACGATATATTTCTCATCTCCTTCTTTATGCACTTTTCTCAACTCCTCCTGATCTTCGATTATCCACATTTTTTTTATGTGTTCTGACTACTTATATTTGGTTCATAGTGATGACACTCTCAAATCTGAGGGAGATCGGATTTTCTTGTTAAAGGGAAAGTCAAGATCCTTGATTTAGAACTATGATGTTGGTTGTTTGATATTTTTTTTGTTCAGTCTATGTAACTCAGTGTAGTCTGATGGAGTATGGTGTCATCTAGCGATGGCTATGGTTTGCATTTTCCTTTTTTTAGTTCTCCTGTAATCCATCTATATGATGGCTCGAGTGATTTAGAGACTCAAATTCTCTTATCCTTTGAGTAAATGACTACAATCTGATCCACGACCTTTTAAAAAAAAGAAGAAGAAACTTTCGCAATCATATATATATATATGATCAGATCTCGCCGGCCCCATTTTACTTTTGATTTATACGTACAGACATATGAAGAAGATGAATAGAATATATATATATATATATATATATATATATGTTGAAAATGACATGGAAATATTATATGCATGTTTAGTTTTTCTAGACATGGATCAATTTGTAAAGCATGGATCACAATACAATAGTGCTTATAGTAGCTTTCCTTACACGTACGTGTTACATGACTTACTATTTTTTCACACATGATGTTGCTCTTAATTAATTAATTAATAATCGCAATTACGTTAATTAATTGTTTAGTAGTTGTTGGGAAAAAAGAAGAAGGTTCGATCGCATTTCGTATAGACTTTGACAAATATTAGTCTGCCTCATCATATCATATCATATCAAAGACTTGACCTTTTCCTCCAAATTTGTTTTCAAAATTTTAATTTAATTTATCAAGAAAATTAATTTTCCTTACTTGGTTGACTACAAAATCATTTGTGGCCATAAAATTCCAACACCTGGACTATCTTTTTGCGAAATACTTTGGACCACCTTTAATTACAAGTTCTTCTTTTGTTTTTTCAAAAGGAATTAATTATATGTGGGGTCTAAAATATAATTCAAAGAAAATTATTTTCTTGGTGAATTTGGTGGGCAATAGCAATTAGCAATCATCAATGCATGCTTTTAGTTTTAGGATCTCAGTCCACACATGACACATGCATGCAAGGTTTGACAGACTTACCTCTATTTTTTTTTTCTTCTATTTTCTTGTTTGGATTTCACATATTTATTTATGAAATCATAGCTAGGTTATCAATTAAATTAATTTTCCAACATTGAGTTTTATTTTCTTTCAATTTGGAGAGATAATTAAGAGTTTGAAGAAAAAGGAGCAATGAAATTATTCACTGACAAACTATGTATATGTGTATATATATATATATAGAACCAACAAGTGAGAATGGAACAAGATCCTAATTATATGTGTAAATTCTTGTTTGTCATGATAACCAAATTAGTCATCTCATATATATATATATATATGTAACCATATGGAATTGGAAGTCATGGGCTTTTGTGTCAAAACTTTCAGCCTCTCATGATGAAATTTCCCTCATCTTGCGTATAGCAAGGAAAATAAAAAGAACAGAACAGAACATATATGTATGTGTGTATATATATATTCTCTTATGCGGATGTCCGCAACTTAATAATTTATACACTTTATTTTATTTATATATATATATATATAGACCATCTAGAGGATGATATATACAATGAACTGCAGCTTTGAGATTGAAATAAAATATTAAATTATTTGGACCTCTAGCTTGCTTATCCATCGATGACAATGATTAATAGTCCAATTAATATGAGACGTGGGCTAAATTGTTAGTCTAGCTAGCTACCTAATTAAGCCCAATAATCTTATCTTTAATTTTATTTTATTTATTATACTTCTTTTGAAAAATTGGTCGTCTGAATCATATCGATATATAGGCCTGGTCTTATAAGGGTTACATCAACATATGAACACTCAATATTAATCATGCTAAAAGACTTCAAGACTCGGATGTATATGAACTTCATTCTACAAAGATTCACGTTGATATGTTGGGATTTATTTATAATCGTTGTTAGCTAGCTACCTAATCAGTTGAGATATTATAGTTAATTATCTTGGTGCAATTCATTAGAAACTAAATAAGAACATACAAATAGCGATGAAGAGTTTTTTGGCCAAGGTAGTGTTCTTTTCTAAAATATATATGAGCTCGAGATGGTGGGTTCGAATCCAAATCAATGGGTTGTGGGGATGGTGAGCTTGTCATCGAGTCAATCATTTCGTTGATAGCCTAGTTAATTGGTGAATCTTTATGGGATCAAATTATATGGTCTTGGGAGGTTATGAGTTCGATTTTTATGCGAGTAATACTCTTGTGGTCATTTGTTGAGCTTTAGCCCAATTTAAAACTACATGTGAGAAATTTATATACGCACGGGCATGACAATCCGAGTTTATATCCATATCGAATGTTCAAATGACAAGTTTGTATGATATCATTATCGGTTATAGGAAAAAAAAAATGTTCGTTGAGTCAAGTCTTAAAACCTAATACGTACGTCTAGTGTTCACATGATCTTTAGAAAAAAAAAACTTAAAGTAATTAAGAAATTCCCTATCGCATAATTAAGCATTGGACGGAACCCCAACTCTCTTACTATATCTAAATGTTATGTATGTATGTATATCTAACCAATTGATGATCAAGAAATTAAGTAAGAGTAAAACTAATTTTGCTTTCGAGTTGAAATTAATAACCCCTAGGTCCCTAGTCCATAAAGGAGGCTAAATTTGGCACCTTTTGGTCATTGCCTAGCTAGCTCATGTTTTATGGATCTGGACCCCCATCTTTTTCCCCGATCGATATGTGTCATTTGAAAGCTTCTTCTTTGAATCTCTTTCCATACAAAAAAGTTAGCTAGGCTTGTTTAAGTCAAAGCTGGGGCCCATTTCAGGCTGACTATTATATATTTAAGTTTCAAGCTTATATAAGTCTCTATTTATCATCACATGTAAAGACTTTTTTCTGCTGGCTCTAGCTTACAGCTTTATATATACATAAATATCTTTAATCTATAACTATACATAAATACATATATGTACGAAGCTTCCATTTTTAAGCCCTAGAGAGAGATCATAGAGATCAAGAGAGAGATGGAGGCGGCAAAATTGATCAGTAGTAGAATTGAAGAGAAGAAGAAGGATGATCAAGAAGAAGAGATGCTTCCAGGGTTTCGATTCCATCCGACGGACGAAGAACTTGTCGGGTTTTATCTCCGGCGAAAGGTGGACAAGAAACCCATTAGTATTGAACTCATCAAACAAGTTGACATCTACAAATATGATCCATGGGATCTTCCAAGTAAGATTTCATTAATTCGATCGATCGGTTCCTTAATTATTTAGTATCTTTTATTTTATTTATTCATGCAATCTCTATCTTCTTTTATATAGTTTCAGTTCGGACTCACTGCAACTAATTAAGTCTAGAAAAAAAATAATTAAAGTTGATGAACATGAAGATCCAGTTATTGGATTATAAGAAATGAACAATATATACGAAAAAAATAAAAAAAAAAACGTTTATATCTTTCTATTTTAATGTCTTCAAAAAAGTAAGCTTAATTGACTTGATCCACTTTATACAGCTGCTATGAATGAAATTATATATTTCAATAATAATAATATATATGCCGACCTATAACTATAACTATAACTATATATCTTCATTCTCACCCAAGCATGCATGTGTAGATAAGATTAATTGCCGTATAATTTTTTCATAACCAGCGGATACGGTTTTTTCATATATATTTGATGCGCATGAACATACGTAATCTATTGTAGTGAATAGTGATGCTTATTGACTGTGCCTTAATTTCTTGGTTTGATTTTTGTTGTGGCAATGAAGAAGTAAGTAGTAGTGTTGGAGACAAGGAGTGCTACTTTTTTTGCATAAGAGGGAGGAAGTACAGGAACAGCATAAGGCCTAATAGGGTTACAGGATCCGGATTTTGGAAGGCCACCGGCATCGACAAGCCTATACATTCACTCAAAGATCCCCATGATTGCATTGGCCTCAAGAAATCCTTGGTCTACTATAGTGGAAGCGCCGGAAAAGGCACGAAAACCGATTGGATGATGCACGAGTTTCGACTCCCACCAAATGGGAAGAATATTAATGCCAATATTGTCTCTACCCCTCCTCATCATGTTAAGAACAATATTGCTGCTCAAGAAGCTGTAAGAATACAATATCCATCTCCTCATTTTTACCTTCTTTCAGCCTTAATTAATATGGTTTTTTGCTCATCACTTCTTAATCCTGAACTATACATACATACATATATATTCATATTTTGCAGGAAGTATGGACCTTGTGTAGAATCTTCAAGAGGATCTCATCTTACAAAAAGTACACACCCCACTGGAGAGAAACAGCAGCACCACATACTACAACTGATTCGAGTTCAAAAACATGCAGCCTTGAATCTGACCAAAACAGTTTTGGAGATTCTTCTTATAATAATAATGTTCTTAACTATGAAAGGAAACCTGCAGCTTTTACAGACCAAGTGATGAGTACTACTGATGTTCATCAGCGAAACCACAACTTTCTGATGAGTCATTTGGCAGCAGCACAAGCACAAGCTTCACATACTAATGCTACAATGGCGGCTTACACAAGCTTCTGCAATAACAACATTAATAATCCAACCAGTAATGATGGTTTCTTTGGGGAAGGAAATTGGGATGAGCTGAGTTCAGTTGTTGAGTTGGCGGTTGATCCATCTCAAGCTTATTATTGATGCAGATAATTACTTTCTTTTTGAAGTTAAAAATGAACACTAAATATATATAGCTTAGTTGGGCTGTTAGTTATTTTTTTTTCCCTTTCTTTAAAGGTTTCCTAGCTGGGGTTTACATTTTTGGTATAGTAACTGACAGAACTGATCTCTCTTTAATTTACAGATGCTATATATGTATATACCCCAACTGATAAATATATATTTTTTAATCTTATTATTGAGATTATTTCGCTAATATGTCCTATTAGTAATGTTACATACCTCCAAAATATGAATCCTATTTTACCCCAAATGAATATACCATCTAAATAGCTATTGATTATAAACATATATATAGGTTACGATTTAGTTTTGCAGGTTGGGCTTGCTCCATACTACATATTACAGGCCTCACTGATTTCAAAAAGCCCAGCTCAGGCAAAGAACCAAACCTGGAAATAATTGAGCATCAGATGTGGTCTATCCACCCAAGTTGGTTTAATTGCTGATTGGGAATATTGAAGGACGCAAAGCCCAAAACCCCTTCCTGGATTGGCCAAGTGGGTAATCGAGTTGGAGGCATTCCCAGTCATTATTTAGTATTTACACTCCCTGTAATGGTGGCTTGATAGCCATCACAACCTGCTGATCATGCTTTTCAAGGTTTACTCAAACACATGTATTTGCAGTTAGCACAAGTCCATTGAATTTCCATAAACATGGAAGTCAGACTGACATAACAACATAACAGGACTGGATGAAACCGTATACAATCAAAACGTGTGAATTGCTTTTACAATTTATCAATGCCAGATAACATGTAATTACACTCTGAATAAGTATCATAAACAGTTTATTCTGAGCCTATCAAAATACACTCGAGAAGGTAATCAAATTTCCATTCAACATGGAAGGACATACCAGCAACACTGATTCCAAATCAGCCTGTCAGTTACTTGATGCGGGGGAAAAAAGTAAAGTAAGTTTATAAATCTCCTCTAATTTGGCCAAATAAAAGAACACTTTTAATAGTGTGCCACTCCCTAGAGTTGATTTCCTTTGAACTCTGAAGTATCAAGTTTCATATTATGGCTGATGAAAGGCATTGCCTCCTTGGTCCTGGTGACTATTTACTGGTGAGCTAACAACAGGAATATCCAGGCTGCTTCCCTCTGTCTCTGGCGCAATTTCTCTTACATCAGCTATCGTAGCATCCGTGGCCTCAATATCACTCCATTCACCTTCGCTTATCATTCGGCGGTTGACCTGATCTGTTGCCATATGGACTACACTCTCTCCAGAGACTGAGACTTCTTTAGATACGCTAAGACAAGCTTTATCAACATTCTCTTCTGACAAGTCTACATCCTTTGTCTGGGGAAGATTGCCACCAACATTTGATGACTCACTCTTCTCCTCAAAAACTTGTTTTGTGTCAATCTGCTGTCTGCAAAATTCAGTCAGAACATGTGTCAAATCCCACAAGTAACAAGGACGTACTGTTCCTTCGATCTATGAAAAAAAATTGCTCTCTTCTATAGGTCTTTTCTATTTTTTTTTCTTTTCATTGAATGAGGGTACCTTGGGAAATTGTTCACCTCCAATGTCAAACAGGAAACGTTGGCAGCTAGATACTTAAAAAAATATTCATATATGAAGGCTCACTTTTTCTCCATATTTCTACTTAAAACATTCTCACAATACTCAATCTAATCATAATAATTTTCCAGTGTGTGTCCTCCATGCAAAGGATACTTGCATCCCAAAGCACTCTGATCTAGAACAAAAGTTGCAAGAATTACAAAAGGCATGAACATCCCTGTAAAGCTAAGTGGGGCAAGATGTTAAACCTTTGAAGCTGTGCTTGCAGCATATTTACATAGGCCAGAAGCTCTTGCTTGTCCTTCACTGTGGCAGCCTCTTTCTGCGCAGCCTCTTTGGTTCTAGCTTCAGCATCTGCCTCCACTACCCTGACCTTCTCCTCTGCTCTCACAACAGCAGCTTCTAATATGACAACACGCTCTCTAGCTTTTGCAAGCTCAGAACGCCATAAATGTGCCTCTTGGAAAGCGGAATCTCTCTGCTTAATAAGTTGTTCTTTGTCTTTACTTAGAGCCATCACCTTCTCTTCAGACTCCTTTAGCTAAGAAAATAGATACCTCAAATAAACAAGAAGCGCAAAACTATTGATAAAGCAGCAGTTCACTAAACTAAACTTCCTAATCTGTTAAGAAAATTACATTTGTTAAAGAATGGCAATAGATAATGAGTGAACATAAGGAAAACATATACTGGAAGTATCGAATTATATCTATAATGTGAATCAAGGATCCTTTTAATGAAACATCTTAAATTCAAATGCAAAATATTGCAAATATACACCCAGACCCCTTAGGAGGGTGACAATTTATCATTACCTTCAGCTTGGATGAATCCATCAGTTTCTCAGATTCTTTTGTCAAGCGCTCAATCTCAGCACAAGCGACCCTCCTTTGTTCATCCATTGTATGAGCTGCAGATGCGGCGGCCTCAGCAGCTTCAGCTGTCTCTGATAGTTTTTCTGCAATCGCTCTTATTGTTGAATCCCGAGCACGGAGATCCCGAGCCAAATTCTGCAGTTCCTCATCTTTTACTCTTAGTGTTTCCTGCAAGTAGGTTACTCAGAAAACTAAGGATATTGAACTAAGGAGATTTTCAATGCGCATAAAAATAGACTTCAAATTGACATAAGTAGCATGGACAGCCACAATGCACAGATGGATGTTACTAGCTTCAGCACAAGAATATCATTTAACATGGAAACAAGTAAACACCAAATAAATGAAAGAGATATCAGTATATTCAACCCTGTAAGTCTCAAGCCACGCTAAAGCATGAAATCATAGGTCATGACGATCAAAAATCTAAATTGCACAGGTAGAACCAGTATCAGCCACATTGTAACAACAAGGACAGTAAGTTCTGGTGTAAAAATAAAATAGATTAAAATAAAACAACAAATTCACTAAAAGACAAAGCAGCAGTTGGTGTATACCTTCATAATTGTCATGTCATCCATCGGACCATCATTTATTCTATTCGGCATCATTCCCAAAGCATTTCTCAAAGAAATTTGCATTGCTGCTTCAATTTCTTTAGAACACTCGAGGGCTGTCGAATTGGCAGCAGCAACTACAGTTGCAACGGTTCCTGTTCTTGAGGAACCATTTCCACTTAGGGAATTCACAGCCTCTTTATGGGCCTTTAGAACCAATTGTGTCGCACTGGTTATTAAAAGGAAAAACCAAGACAAGCATCAGAACAAATCAAATGGTCATGATTCCCAAATTAATGAATGCATCTTGCATGAAAGAACAAGAGTTCTACCAATTAGTACCTGTTCTAATTGTGGATGCGCGTCTATGAATGTTCTTATTTAGCTTATACAATTAGACTAGTTGGGTTATTAATTAATACATTGTTATAATATAGACTGCATGACGTGTTAACAAATGTTTTGCTAACTCGTTTTTCCATTACTATTAATTCATTTTAACAAGTTAATTTCTCAAATTCAGTATATGTTCTTGAATGACATGTTAGCACAGAATTACTTACCAAAAAAAAAACAGTATTTGGAATCGTCAGGGACGTTGAAAAATTCAAGGAACATGACCAAAATGAACTGGGATAACCATATCCTGCATCACATGTAATAAGTAGCAGATGACTTACTTTAAAGTTGCTACCCACGCTCTAGCCGCACCAGGAGTCTCCGCACAGAGAAAGTAGTCCTTTTTCAGAGGAGTACCAATATCTAAGGTTATGTAGTTAAGAAGCATTGAATCACACTAATAACAAAGGAACAATGTTGCCTAACAGGACAAACTTAAGAGGTTCTCACAATGCCAAATAAATATAATAGAAGGGCTTAATGTGGATACAGAAACAGCATCCATCATACTTGGGAAGTCCACTGGAACACAGTAAATTGGATAATGATGTTAGCAGTCGTTCAAATCAAGTATAAACAAGACAAACTCCTGGACGAAAATTTAAATTAGGTATGAATTAAACATTGATCTTACTGAAAATTGACAGGAGATAATGTAATTGTGCTATTTTCGTCAAATATAATAGATCCCTTGATAGTTGGCTCATTTCTCCTAGTCCTGAAACAAGTAAAAAAGTGGGGGACATTGAAGATTATGTGTTCTAACCATGTCATATGAAATTAGAGATTGATGCTGAGAAAAAAAAGAACATTAAATTATCCATATATTTCGATTATCTGCTCACTTGTAATCCATTTTCCCTGTCGTCGGGTCTAATATCACCCATCGTTCATTCCATTTCCTCAGCTGTTAAAATGAGTACAACACGGCTCGTCATCAGTATGATTTAAGAGAAAAAAGTGAATTAAGATAGTAACATACAACATATAAACATAAATATGCATCATTTGTAAACCGTCTGAAAATTTATGATATTTTGTTGCCTAAATTTTTTATCTTTTAAAGTTGCAATTCACAAGAACCATGTTACATAAAGGTGGCCCACATAGGGTAATGTTCTTTTTCAATTTCCTACGTTCTTGCCGAGCAAATCTAAATTCATAGTGCAGTTTCTGCCAAATAAAAATAACAATCTCTTTTGCACATGACCAGATCATGCTGTTTGATCTTTACTTCTCAATAACAATAATAACGCACACAGCTCTCTTAAAACATTCAAATACTTGAAGTAAACAAAACAGGAGATTAAGAACAATCTCTTTTACTTCGCATGATATATAGATGCTCTAGAATCAGGCCAAATCAGGGCAGACGCCAAAGAGCACTACGAAATTCTCTCCTTGCAGCTACAAGCCTACAATGATCTTCTTCAGTGATACTCCTCTAAAACTCCTATGAAATTTCATTGAACGCAGGCAATAGGCAATGTTAATTCTCTATCGAAGCTGTGGAGAATTTAGGGGTCAATCTTGAAAGCCAAATACTGACGTTGTGCTTGTAAGTAACAAGTTACACAAAATCCATCCGAGTGCTAATCCCGAAATCAACTCATTCGAACATCAAAATTTTAAAAATAAAGGAAGGGATATAGAGAAAATGATAGAATCATACTGTTTCAGATCTCTTAAGAAGTGGGCCCTGCAACAAGTTCTTTCCAGAACTTGACGCCAGCTGCCGTTTGATCTTCTCCAAGCTGTTTTGCATACCCGCAACTATCTATTGATACACAAATCAACAGTTCAATTGACTCATCGTGAAATCAAAACCCTTCTCGTTAAATTTGAACAAAGAAGGAGAAATACGTAAATCCAAGAAAAGAAGTGAGATGGATAATTGACTTACTGTGGAAGAACCATTGGAGGCCATGATCGATAGAATTAGGGCTTCTTCTTCGTCTTCAGGAAATGCTGGAGAGTACTTTGATTGGTTTTATGTGAAGAGAAGGCTGTTAGGTCTGTTAAACATTTGGACTTGTAGGTGTTGATGTTGCGGTTTGCGGAGGCTTCATCACGACTTTTAATTTGTTTTTCTTTTATTTATTTATTCCTATTTAGTACCTAATATGGTACCCGATCCGACCCGACCCGACCCGACCCGCGGTCGAGTTATATTCCCGTTCTCTGTTCGCCGTATACAAATTTGAAAAACCCTCGACAGATAGGACTTGGAAGAATTAGGAATGGCGGGGATTTTCAAGGGAGCGACAGGGGCGTTTGCGATGACGCCTCACAAGGTGTCGGTCTGTATAATGTTACAGATCTACGCCACCCCGGCGCAGATCACCGTGCCATTCCCTTTCTCCTCCGTCGCTCAGCATAACCGCCTCGGCCTCTACTTGTTGGCTCTCACTAAGGTACCCTCAATTACTATGCAAACTTTGATTCTGCTTTTCTTCTTAGTTTTAAGGTAACTTTGCTTTGTTGTGGCAGTCGTGTGATGATATTTTGGAGCCGAAGCTGGAAGATCTCTTAAATCAACTGAGGGATATTGGGGGTTCTTTAGATCATTGGTTGATGGATCACTTAACGAGCAGGCTATCGGCTTTATCTTCACCTGACGATTTGTTCAATTTCTTTAGTGAGATGCGCGGTGAGTAGTTAATTAGTTGTACATGTAGTTGCTGCCCTGTTTAGTTAACACTTCTCATTTGTGATTATATTTTAATGATCTTCTTTTCGCAAAACTTGTTCAGGAATTCTTGGAGGCTCTGATTATGGTGTTGTGGATGACGACCAAGTTATTTTGGACTCAAACAGCAATCTCGGGATGTTTCTCCGACGATGTGTACTTGCTTTTAACCTATTATCTTTTGAGGTATTGTATTTTCCCTTTCTTCTCATAGTTACAATCTGGTCTATGAGTTGTACCATCTGTGTTTGGTCAATAAGTAATTGCTTATGGGGTTAATACATTTTCTTCTGTAGTCACCTAATAAGAGCATTGAGCTACACAGCACAAAGTTGATGCATGAAAATTGAAGTATATGATGTATGCTGTACAGTAACTTCTAAACTTTAATGCAGGCCGTTTGCCATCTTTTAACAAATATAGGGATCTACTGTAAAGACGCTCTCTCGAGTTGCTCATCTTATGAGTTGCGTCGTTTAGATGATTCTAGTCACAATATGGAGACATTAACAGAGTATGAAAATATGGATCTCGAGAATTTCGTCTTTGAGAGAGTTACTGAAGAAATTGAAGCAAGAAAAAAGGCCAATGAAAAGGTTACTTTTCACCTTCATGCACCCAAAACCCTTTCTGGTTTGGTTGAAGGTATGATTATTCTATTCTTGTAAACCAGTAATAGATATCTGGATTCTCTTCATGCTCTGTTATTCATGACTGAGCAGACCCCTTTTGCAATATTTTTTTCAGAATATGGGCCAGATAATTAGATATCTGGAATCTCTTCATGCTCTGTTATTCATGACCGAGCAGACCCCTTTTGCATTATTGTTTCAGAATATGTGCCAGATAATAGATATCTGGAATCCCTTCATGCTCTGTTATTCATGAACTAGCAGACCCCTTTTGCAATATTGTTTCAGAATATGTGGCAGAACCATTGAAGCAATTGTGAATATTGGTTTACTATTAGGGTTTGTGAAGTTCCTCTGATGTCAAATGTGTAATTTATGTGTGTATGCTTTATCCTGCCTTGGGATTTGGAAGCTCTCGTTCACTGTCTCTAGTTTTGCTGGGACTCTATTGACAGTTGAAATAGGCATAACCACATAGTCTTATCTCTAAGCTCTTTTTTTGACAACGATACTCTTTTATTTACGTTTTGGCTTCTCAAATTATACCACTGTAAATTGTTTAGTTACCATTCGTGCCATTTTGGGTATTTATTTCATACACTATCAATGTAGCTTTATCCTTGTTGTAATCTTTCTCCTAAATTACTTGAAGGTGTTTTCGTTTATTAAATTTGGAATTAATTATGGTTTTTTACACGTGTTATTGTGTATGTACAATTTATTTGGTCTTAAATTTCTTGTGATATTTCCTTTCTGATGGAGATCATAATTTTACTGTTTGGAATGTTAGTCGAAATATTATTTCAATGACAAACTGGCTTTGTGTTGTGGAATGCGAACTAAACCTGCAGATTTAGGGGTTCCTGCTGACCCCCAATCCAGACTTGGTGACAAAGGCAGAGAACATCATTCAAATCCCCCTTGTGATGTATTGAGAGATATTGACTGCGAAAGTGGGGTATTCTTACGCACAATTTGGCAGGTGCAAGGCTATTTAATGGAGCAAGCTGATGCAATAGAGAAGTGAGTTTCTCATAGACTTGTTTGTATTCCCTCGTGCACTTTTTTCTTGGCTTGGCATAAATTTTTTATCTGTTAAACTGAATCTCAAGTAATTTTTGGGGCAGGCATGGCAGTTCTTTCTCTCTAAATGCCTTTGAACTTATTCTAAAGCAGCTTCAAAAGTTGGCCCCTGAACTACATCGAGTAAGTTAGACATGCTTTTTATGGTTACTCTCCTGTCCAAATCTGTCCATCCCCACCACCTTTCTCTACTCCCTATTTGCATTAGAAATGTGACTAGTTTTGACATCTGTTGTGACTAGTTTTGACATCTGTACCTTTTCCTTTCTTACATGTTGTTTCATAATGCAGGTTCACTACTTACGTTATCTGAATAGCCTTTATCACAATGATTATTTTTCTGCTTTGGAGAATCTTCACTGCTATTTTGATTACTGGTAAAGAAAAACTCTTGGTCTATGTTTGATTCCTGAGTGTTTCTCCCAGTGAACTGATGTTGTTAGTCACTTTACTTGCTTTTTGAAAAGTTCCTCAAACTACTGAGATATAATATGATTGGGATGGGTACATTTTGCAATTCTTTTGCTCTGTGGATCTTGTGTCTCAGAATTATCATGCTTTGGGAGCAATTTCTACCTGGAGTCTATAAACTAAAATTTTATGCTCTGGTTGCAATTCATGCTCCCCAAATCACAATTAATTTCAAAACTTGAATGAATTTCTTCATTTGTGGCCATTTCAACTTTCAAGCTGAAGCAATTTGTTGAGCCATGAAAAGCTAGGATTCTTTCGACTGATCTTGATGTCTTTTGTTTATGCTACCAAAACCAAGTGATATTGTCACATGATTACTCACATTATAATGCCTGGTTTGAAGTATTTTGTTTCATTTCTTCTTTTATCTTTGGATATCTTACAAGAAAGTGTAATCTTTCGATTAAAAAGTGTTCACCACTTCAACTCTGTGATTTATGATCCTTTTTCTTTTGGGTCTTAACTTTCAAAAATATTGTTTGCATGATGAAGCCTTATGATTTGAGAAGCAATTACTGGAACTGATTGGATGAATGTTGGCATAAAAGTGCAGGGACAGAAGGATTTGATTTTATTCCACCTGCTTCTGGATGCAATAGTTTTGGAAGATATGAGATCGCTTTACTTTGTTTGGGAATGTTGCATTTCCACTTTGGTCATCCTAGACAAGCTTTGGAGGTAATCATGTTAGGTCTCTGTCTCTCTTCCCCTATCCCCACACAAAAAAAAAGGAAATGGGATGGCAGAACAAGATATTTGTTTCTACTACATATTAATATTTTCAATTGGGTTGAGCTAGCCCATAGTGTTAGGCCAACATTTGTGGGTCGGGCACTTGATGAGTCAAACCTGGGTTGAGTTTTATCATAGGGTTCGGTTGGGTATGACACTCACTGCTTGTAATTCGATCTAAAATTATTTAATTGCTTATTGGATTTATTCTACCTCCTCTACAGTGGCCTAGTCTTGGGACTTATCAACTTGCTTTATTGGATAGTGATAAGGACCAGCCCACCAACTCATTATACCAAGGGCCCAACCCCCACCCACGCATGGGCTGGGCTGTTCCCATAGGCCAACAGGCCCACGGGCCAAAGATACCATCAGGTATCTTCCAGTGGGCTAAGCCCCCCATCAGAAAACCCTTGGTTCATGGGGGAAGGTGGCGGCCACGCTTATAAGCTGTATCATCTTGCCCACATCTTTCGATGTGGTACTTATCAATACCGCCCCCTTTGAAACCAACGCCCACGTTGGTCGAGCACCATGGTCGACATTGGGACGCATCCCGTCGAACCCCATGGCCGGCCACTCCGCAGGAGCGGCTCAAAGGGAAGGATCGACAATGCTCCGATCCCACTGATAAGGACCAGCCCACCAACTCATTATACCAAGGGCCCAACCCCCACCCACGCATGGGCTGGGCTGTTCCCATAGGCCAACAGGCCCACGGGCCAAAGATACCATCAGGTATCTTCCAGTGGGCGAAGCCCCCCATCCGATAAACCCTTGGTACAGGGGGAAGGTGGCGGCCACGCTTATAAGCTGTATCATCCTGCCCACATCTTTCGATGTGGTACTTATCAATACCGCCCCCTTTGAAACCAACGCCCACGTTGGTCGAGCACCATGGTCGACATTGGGACGCATCCCGTCGAACCCCATGGCCGGCCACTCCGCAGGAGCGGCTCAAAGGGAAGGATCGACAATGCTCCGATACCACTGATAAGGACCAGCCCACCAACTCATTATACCAAGGGCCCAACCCCCACCCACGCATGGGCTGGGCTGGGCTGTTCCCATAGGCCAACAGGCCCACGGGCCAAAGATACCATCAGGTATCTTCCAGTGGGCTAAGCCCCCCATCAGAAAACCCTTGGTACAGGGGGAAGGTGGCGGCCACGCTTATAAGCTGTATCATCCTGCCCACATCTTTCGATGTGGTACTTATCAATACCGCCCCCTTTGAAACCAACGCCCACGTTGGTCGAGCACCATGGTCGACATTGGGACGCATCCCGTCGAACCCCATGGCCGGCCACTCCGCAAGAGCGGCTCAAAGGGAAGGATCGACAATGCTCCGATACCACTGATAAGGACCAGCCCACCAACTCATTATACCAAGGGCCCAACCCCCACCCACGCATGGGCTGGGTGGGGGTATTGATAAGTACCACATCGAAAGATGTGGGCAGGATGATACAGCTTATAAGCGTGGCCGCCACCTTCCCCCTGTACCAAGGGTTTTCTGATGGGGGGCTTAGCCCACTGGAAGATACCTGATGGTATCTTTGGCCCGTGGGCCTGTTGGCCTATGGGAACAGCCCAGCCCATGCGTGGGTGGGGGTTGGGCCCTTGGTATAATGAGTTGGTGGGCTGGTCCTTATCAGTGGTATCGGAGCATTGTCGATCCTTCCCTTTGAGCCGCTCCTGCGGAGTGGCCGGCCATGGGGTTCGACGGGATGCGTCCCAATGTCGACCATGGTGCTTGACCAACGTGGGCGTTGGTTTCAAAGGGGGCGGTATTGATAAGTACCACATCGAAAGATGTGGGCAGGATGATACAGCTTATAAGCGTGGCCGCCACCTCCCCCATGTACCAAGGGTTTTCTGATGGGGGGCTTAGCCCACTGGAAGATACCTGATGGTATCTTTGGCCCGTTGGCCTATGCGAACAGCCCAGCCCAGCCCATGCGTGGGTGGGGGTTGGGCCCTTGGTATAATGAGTTGGTGGGCTGGTCCTTATCAGATAGTTAGCTTGAGAGAGTCTTAGGCGGAGTTTACAGAGAAATGGCTTGGCTTAGTCCCAGAATTACTGACACATATGGCATCCATCCTCGTAACACATGCTACCTTATTTAATCTATGCTTTCATTTACTGAAAAAAGTGTTTTTTTTATTGTGTTCAGGTTTTAACTGAAGCAGTTCGTGTCTCTCAACAGGTGATTTCCTTATTTTATCATTTTTACTTTTTTGCAAAAAATTTAATTTTCATAGTCGTGCACACCTTCATTCTTCCGAATGCCAGGCTTATGGTTTTGTGGGGAATCTTGTTTATATGGTTATTTCAATGAAGTTAAATAAGAGGTGTGTATTAAGCTTTATGGCTTAAATAGACTAGCAGTGGAACATATTCTTTTATTCTCCTGGAAAATAGTGCGACATAAGTATATATGTGTTATATGTATTGTAACCCTCAACGTTATGATGAGACTGTTTTGAGTATGGCCTTGATATTATTAATTTCCTGGGTCTAAAATTGTGGGAGAGTCCTCTCAGTGCCAGGTTCTTGGAGGAGAGCTCTTGTGCTCCATATGCTTTTTATTGTCTTAGATGATGTAGATGTTTGTCTTCATATCCTTGCTCTTTTATTTTCTGCTTAGTTATTGTGATAATTGGTTCTTATTTATTTATCCAATGTCTGATTCTTTCCTTTTTTTGCAGCACAGTAATGACACTTGTCTTGCATACACTCTAGCAGCTATCTGTCACTTGTTGTCTGAGATGGGTATCTCAAGTACATCTGGAATACTTGGAAGATCATACTCTCCTATGACCAACATAGGCACCTCTCTCTCTGTAAAGCAACAATTGTTTGTTCTCTTAAAAGGCTCACTAAAAAGAGCTGAAAATTTAAAGTTGAAACGATTGGTGGCTTCAAATCATCTTGCCATGGCCAAATTTAATTTAACGGTAAGGTGGGAAAAGCAAAATTTATTTCTAAAGTTTCATTGATTGTTTCTTCTCTTGAAGACTAAAGTGGCGGTGCATTTATTCCCTTCACGATGGAAATGGATTTATCTTGAATGGAATGATTTTTTGAACCACCAGTGCTCCTATTTTTCCATCTACTTTCATTTTGGTAATGTTTTTGCAATGTTTTTCCCCTTTTGTAGAAACGTTGAATTTGTTGTATTATAATGTGCAGCATGTGCAAAGGCCCCTGCTGTCATTTGGTCCCAAAGCTTCCATGAAGCTTAGAACATGTCCCATCAATGTTTGCAAGGTTAGTTTTTGTCTTTGATGATTCTGTGGTACACTTCGTTCTCATAAAAATGGCATTGGAATTATTTTATGGTTTGCTGCTAATTCTTTTTGTTTCCTGTAAACTATGCTTTTGGCAGGAAATAAGATTATGTTCTCGTTTAATTGGTGACTTTGACTCCGAAAGCGGTTTGATGACAACTGAAGGGGCCCTTAGTGCCGTATGGCTTAAGAATCTGCAGAAACCAGTGGGTTCACTAGTTTTAACCCAAGAGAATGGATCTGGAGTCAATTATAATTCTTTCCAGTTCTGTGGGCAGCAAAGTTCAATTCCTGGATCTGTGTTGCAATTAGTAGGTTCTTCGTATTTACTACGTGCCACTGCTTGGGAGATATATGGAAGGTGACCTTTAACAAGGATCTGTAGTTTTGTTTGTTCTTTAGTAGGCGAACTTAACCCTTGCAGCTTTTTGTTGCTGCTTGTATTATTTTATGTTCAAACAGCATCATGCAGGCTGTCTGATATTTGTTTCCTTTCTAATGAATATCTATAGCATTTCTTTTTAACTTTTACTTTAAACAACAAAAAAAAAAATCAAAATGAGTCATGTGCAGCTAAACTTCTTTATTTGCCTTTTCAGACTGTCTTATTTGATTGATTTTTTCCCTTCCCTTCCTCTCCTCTATCAGTGCCCCTCTTGCTCGAATAAATGCACTGCTTTATGCGACTTGCTTTGCTGATGCTTCAAGGTAATTGTTAGCTACATTACTCAAAGGCACTGTTCTATTTTGTTACTGATTTGACATGGAGTATTTTGCTCTTTGCATGCGAGTCTAATGTAAAATGAAATTGAACTCTTCTTGTTCCTCTTAGTTCATCTGATGCTGCATTGGTGCACATGAAGCTCATCCAACATTTGGCAATATCTAAAGGTTATAGAGGTGAGCTTCAGACAAATGCTTTAGTAATTTTCTCAGCCTTACACTGTATTCTTCAAAGATTGTTTAATGTTAAACGTCAACAAACAAAAGAAATGCCATTGACATATTATTAGTTACATATCTTTTTTATAATTAATGTTGGTAGATGATGCATCTAGCTTTACTTTTCTTTAAAAATCCAGGGTTGATCTTGTCATGATCACTCAAATGCCGAGATCCGATTATTCTTACTTGACTTGTGTTTTTTCTTCTTTTTCTATTTTTTTTTCATTCTACTTCCAGAGGCCTTTGCAGCTTTTCAAGTAGCAGAAGAGAAGTTTTTATCGGTCTCAAAATCAAGAATGTTGCTTCTAAAACTGCAGCTGCTCCATGAGTGTGCTTTACATAGGTTGGGTTGCTGAAGAAGTATTTATATCTCCCTTTAATTAATAAGATCATTCATCATTTTTAGAACACTGGTGATCTTTCAAACTACCTTTTTTCCCTGTCTTATAGAGGGCATTTAAAGCTTGCCCAACAAGTATGTGAGGAGCTTGGAGTTTTAGCATCCCCTGTTACTGGTGTCGACATGGAACTGAAGACAGAAGCCAGCCTTCGCCGTGCTCGCACATTGCTCGCTGCAAACCAGTTCAGCCAGGTTTTTGACGTGCCAAACTATTCTGTCAAGTTAATTTGCTCCATTTGCTATCCGGAAGAACGTTTTTGGGTTCTTCATACTGGTGGTTGTTGGAATTGAGAAATAATTAAAATACACATTTGTGATAAATAAACAACCAATTCGTCGTAATTTATATGTTATGCGATAGAAGTTGCTTATTTTTGTCAACTTTGTGATATTATGTACAAAGATACTATGATGTGCCGATAGACATGTCTTTAGGTAAGATTATGAGAATAATGTGCGAACTATTATGGCTTACATCCACAATTTGGGATTTTTTTGGGTATAGTATGGATGAGCTCGCAAGTATTATTATGTTCATAACTTGTGGGTGGATATTGGTAACTGAAGGGAGAAGCTAGGTTGGATTTCTACTAATTATGCTGCTCAGATACAAGGAGAATTTAGATGCATGTTTTAAGAACAAAAAAAATCATAATTCTTTGGAGCTAATATTAACTATTTATGACATTTCTGTTGATTAAATGATCCTGTGTCTAATTGATTGCTGGTGGCATGGCTCAAAATGCTGTATTCTATTGCCCAGCATTTCCTATTTCAATTTGTTGCTACATTCTTTGCAGGCCGCGGCTGTTGCACAATCGCTCTTTTGTATGTGTTACAAATACAATCTGCAGGTTGAGAATGCCACTGTGCTTCTTCTGCTTGCCGAAATTCATAAGGTATAATGTAACACTTGGTTTACCATGCTTGGAGATTACTCTACCTTGTAATCAAGTTGGCTATGTTTGATTGTTGTTGAATAAGTTACCCCCCCCCCCCCCTCTTCTCTCTCTCAAGAAGTGGGTGTGCTTAAGAGTCCCGTAATTTGATACTCTTATTTATTTATTAGTGTAGGATTGGATCTTTTGACTATGTGGCTGTGCATTATACAGTCTTCATTAAACAAAAAAGTTAAAAATGCAATAATGTGCTGCTAGCTAAAGATTTTCTATATGTTGTCACCAGAAATCTGGCAACGCGGTTTTAGGCCTTCCGTATGCTTTGGCCTGCCTCTCGTTTTGTCAATCATTGAACCTGGATCTTCTAAAAGCATCAGCAACCCTTACCCTTGCTGAGTTGTGGCTTTCGCTTGGCTCAAACCATGCAAAAAGGGCTCTAACCCTTGTACATGAGGCTCTGCCATTGGTTCTTGGTCATGGAGGTCTTGAACTTCGTGCAAGGGCATTTATTGTCGAAGTAAAATGTTATCTTTCAGATCCAAGCTTTTCAGGTACAAGTTCAACCTCCTCCCCATGATTTATATTCCCCATTCTCAAAAGCACAATTCTGTTTTTGTTCAAAGAGGTGGCATTACTTGTTAGGCTTTTAGGTATACTCAGGTTTGTAGTTGGGGATTACCTATGCTTTTTTGTTTATATATATATATATATATATATATTTAATTGGACTTCGGCTGTATACTTGGTTGTGTGGTCATGATGAAAATGTTACAACCTACAAAGACCATAGGTTGTTGGTAGGTCTTGGATTCAGTTTGGGACTAGCAAAGTTATGGTTTATCATTGCCATTATTCTTTTTGACGTTTGTAATTTAGGATCGTTTATATTATGTTCTGACCAAGCACTTGTTGACCCCTTCTTATGTTTACGTATTTATGCTTCTTTACCAATGTATTTATAAATTTTCATATGGAAACATGAATGAGGTTTTACCAAATTGAGCCTTTATTTATAATATCTGTTGAATTTTTCTTTTCAGTTTCTGAAGAGTTTGATATTGTGTTGGATCCTTTACAGCAAGCTTTAGAGGATCTCCAGGTTTTGGAGGTAAGTACTAATCCAAGTGGTTGGATAGCTGTTTTGTTGTTCAAGATTGCATGCATAGATATTGGATATTGTGAAGCGATGTTTTGTTCGAATTTTATGGTCGTCTTCCTTGGAAGTGTGCATTTCTTCATTCTTGATGTGATGTTTAGACTAGGCATAGGAGCAAGTGCTTTTGATTTGTTGTATAACTGCATAGGATTTTGGTATTATGGTATTTAAACCTATGTATTCTCTGTTCCGCTATATTTTTAGTTTCATTAGGTTTCTGGAGAAGCATATTTGCTAAAAAATAACTTTCCTATTAAAGTTAACAATCTTGATCGTGGTCTGGTGGTAAAGGTAGTTACCACTCGCACCTTCATGTTGAAATTCCCCTACATAAGAAAATGGAAGAGTACTAAAAAACGTTGAAAAAAAAATCCTATAACAGTTTTAACTACTTCCTGTGTCCAAGGCCATTGCAGTGGAGATGAATTGAGAAAAGGCAAGATCATGTAATGGAAGAGTACAAAAAAAATTCAAAAAATAAAAATAAAAAACCCTATCACAGTTTTAACTACTCCCTATGTCCAAGGCTATTGCAGTGGAGATGAGTTGAGAAAAAGGCAAGTTGTATGCAGTATTACACTAGCTTTTTGGAGAGGGCATATCTAAGCTAAGAACCCCTGGTCCCTAAGTTGCCTAACATACACCTTGTTGCCCCTTATTGTTCATCTATCTTTTATCATTTAAAGAGAAGGTGAGGCCTGAGGCTTCCCAGTCTTGAAATGGCAACATGCGTACTTTTGTCCACAATGTTTGCTATGTAAAATAAGTTTGCTCATCTTCTGTTGCTATCAGGCTGTGGCTTTGCTTTTTTCACTTGATTTGATAACTCTATTCCTACGTAACATGGTTTGTCTCAGATGTTCTGGATGAATTGTAGTGGTGTTATGATTATAAATTTTGATGGATATTGGCTCTGTTTGACAGTATCATGAATTGGCTGTTGAAGCCTTCTATTTAATGGCCATTATATACGATAAATTGGGACAACATGAGAAAAGAGAAGAAGCTGCTGCATCATTCAGGAAACACATTACCGCTCTGGAGAATCCAGAGAATAATGAAGATCATCTCCTCAATATGTTATGAAGATGATTCAAGTTGCATTTTCTTTTGCAATTCGTGCATATTATCGGATGGTGGCTGCTTTTACCCCAGTTTTGGTTGGATGTAAATCTTAATTTCGACTTTCTTCAGTTCTTGTCAAATCCCTAAGAGAATATGGCCACCTTGTGATCCGTTTTAAACTTGGCATGGTGATCCCGTGCGCACAGCAGACTATCAATTTAGTGCTGAGCCTAAAAGTCCAAGTTCGGTAATGTATCACAAATGTAATGTTGTACCAAGAAGTTGTAATTTGTGTATTATCCCTTGTATATCAAGGATTCTTTGGGACTCTAATTTCTTCTAATCGTGATTTTTTTTTTATTAATTATCCTAAGATAAGCATGATTAACCAAAAAAAAAAAGATAAGCATGGTTATGATAAACGTGACTAGTCAGCATGGCCGTTCGTCTTATCCATGGCAAGAAAGACGTGCGTATTCCGCTCTCACATGTGATCTTCGCCACGTGGTGGCTGATGCAAGAGTCCACTCAATTTAGCTCTGCTTCTCTCTCCTTCTCTCTCTCTTTCCTTTGGTTTATCTTCTACTACTCAACTGCAGCCGGAGACACACTGAAAGAGCGAGGGAGAACGATGGGCACAATAGGGAATGCCGTGTCACAGGAATCGGGGTTCAAGCTAGTCGGATTCTCCAACTTTGTGCGGACGAATCCTCGATCGGACCGTTTCAAGGTGAAGAGGTTCCACCACGTAGAGTTCTGGTGCTCGGATGCCACCAACACAGCTCGTCGCTTCGCGTGGGGCCTGGGCATGCCGATTGTCGCCAAGTCCGATCTTTCTACTGGTAACCTCACCCACGCCTCCTACCTCATTCGCTCCGGTGACCTCTGCTTCCTCTTCACTGCCCCTTACTCACCTTCCATCTCCGCTGCTGACAATCTGCCTCCTTCCGCCACTGCTTCTATCCCTACCTTTGATCGTGCCTCCTGCTGCGCCTTCTCCGCCACTCACGGCCTCGCCGTCCGTACTATTGCAATTGAGGTCGAGGACGCCGAGACTGCCTTCCGCACCAGCGTGTCCCATGGCGCGAAGCCCAGAGCAGAACCTGTACTTCTTGAAAATCGCGCTGTCATCGCCGAGGTTCAACTCTACGGCGATGTCGTCCTGCGCTATGTTAGCTACAAAAGTACTAGCAACGTTACAGCTGATAGTCCTGATTCGTGGTTTCTTCCTCGTTTTGAAGCCGTGGATGAATCGTCATCGTTTCCGCTAGATTACGGGATCCGCCGATTAGACCACGCCGTTGGGAACGTGCCGGAGTTGGCTCAGGTTGTCTCCTATGTGAAGCAATTCACTGGATTTCACGAATTTGCTGAATTTACGGCGGAGGATGTTGGGACCAGCGATAGCGGGCTGAATTCTGTGGTGTTAGCAAATAATGACGAAATGGTTTTGCTACCAATGAATGAGCCCGTGTTCGGGACTAAAAGGAAGAGTCAGATACAGACGTACTTGGAGCACAATGAGGGTCCAGGGCTGCAGCACTTAGCGCTGGTGAGCGAGGACATCTTCAGAACATTGAGGGAGATGAGGAAGTGTAGCTTTGTAGGTGGGTTCGAGTTCATGCCGTCTCCCCCACCTACTTACTACAAGAATCTGAAGAATCGAACAGGGGACGTGTTGAGTGATGAGCAGATAAAGGAATGCGAAGAGTTGGGGATTTTGGTGGATAGGGATGACCAGGGAACCTTGTTGCAGATATTCACTAAGCCAGTGGGAGATAGGTATGCTTACAGTTCTAATTATTGGTCCTTTATATGTTTTCTGGGTTCCTAATGATCTGCTCATTCGATAATTGACATGTATATTCATGCACTCCTTGTTGGTATAGGCTGAAATATTTTGGCTTTGAACTTGTTTTAGTCATTGGGATATCATGTGTGTTTCACCGGATTTGTAAAATTTGATGTTTCCTAATGTGTTGTAGTTTGGTTTGCTAATAGGCTATTGTTTATGGCATTAAAACTCGGGTGTTAATATGTAATATAACATGTTGAAAAGATAGTTTTGTAATAATTGAGGATGTTAAGTGGAGGTTTGGCAAAACAAGAGAGGCAGGTTAAGAAGCAAAGATATATAAGATGCTGCATGTTTGAACAAGATACTTTAAGAAGAAAATATTTTAAGAAGGGGTAACTCGTATAGTCATGTATTGTTTTCACCTTCTTTGGTGCCTGTGCAATAAAAATTTCTTGTCCATTAAGAAAGAAGTTTTTGTCCCTTCAGTCATCCGATAAAATTGGAACGATAAAGAAAGCAGCAGTTTTGTTTAAAGATTCTTGAAGCTCGTCCTTATTTTGAGATTGAAGCTTGTTTTCTTGCAGTCAACTTCAGAATAAAGTTTGTGAACTAATTGATTGTGTGGGAGCTTTGATGATTAATGAGGTCACCTTGCATGGGAAGATATTTATTGCGGGGAAACATCTTTTAGATCCTCATATTGCTACCATTTATGAGTTTCACTCATGTTTTCGCAGGCCAACTATTTTTATAGAGATTATCCAGAGAGTAGGTTGCATGCTCAGAGATGAACAAGGCAAGGTATACCAGAAGGGTGGATGTGGAGGGTTTGGAAAGGGAAACTTCTCAGAGCTCTTCAAGTCCATCGAAGAATATGAGAAGACACTTGAAGCCAAACGAGTTTCCCAACCAACAACTATGTGACGAGTGGATCATTTCTCTTGCTGCCGTGCATAAAATGTCTCTTGCTGCCTCCATAAAATAAGGTAGTTACTAGAACCAGGTAAGTTTAAATGCTTAAAGATTCTATGAATACAAGAGAGAATAAAGCACAGAATGATCATTGTGATAAACAGGAAGTCATAGTGCCTCTCATTAGCTTTGTTAACTTTTTTAAGTACAATGATCTTCTAAACTAGTTGATGGCTATGTGAATTGTTTGCCTATTCTCGGCAGCTTCTCTCAATCTCTCCACATATGCAGATTCTTACTATTCTTTATAGTGTTTCTTTGTTCTCATTCTGTTGATGCTCCTTAATTGTGTAGTAAAATTTTAGTAGCACCTGGTTAGGTACTCGTCACCCTATTATGAGGGCGTGGGTTCAAATCAACGAGACTAGTCAGTCCAAAAGGGGAAAAAAATAGTGTATTGAAATTATAGCATCTATTTTTTTTTTCCTTCTGGGAATTGAAACTTAAAATAAAATTTGTGAGAATGAACATGGCCCACCGGACATATTCTCTAGCCTAACTTGTTCCCTTTCCCTTTGGATGCTCCATGATAGAAGGGAAACTTATAAGCCCTTTGTTTTTGTTTTAATTACTTGTACTTGGGACAAAGATTCTGATGATGATTGGCTATGTGTGTTCGCAAGTAAACATATGGCCTAATAGTAGAGTTGCAAGTGCAACATATAGGTTAAAGGTTCAATTCCCGGGAGCAGTTTACCTTTTTATTGGTGATGTGTGGTTGTCACTTGTACCTTTTTATTGGTGATGTGTGATTGTCACTTGTTATTCTTTGAAGACTTTGTGGGAGGATATGAACGATGGCCATTGCCACTCTGTGAAATTATACTTGGGATGACATAGGGGCTGTTTATTGAGCTGCAGACTGCCCTGATACTTATTTAACATTCTTTGCCTAGAACCCGAAGTCTCAATTATGAGGAGATTCAGTTGGATATATCAGAAATCTTCATCTGTATTCATGACCTTCCTATTCAAATGCAATGATCCAGCTCAAGTATGATAAAACGTACAAAGTTTTGAGCTGAAAGTGGATGAATTGGTGGTAGAAAGATGAAGTTGCCTTGTGATTTTGGGTGAACAATGTACCTCTTGATTGGCTGGAAACGAAGTTTTTATATGTTGGTTTCTTCTTTCTTAAAAAATAAGTTTCAATGGTTGCCTTGCCTTAAAGGTCATTCAAGATTTGCCGATGATGATAAGCCGGAGATTCCATATGATTCCGACCAGTTATTCTAAGTTATATTTGTCGTCTTCTTTTCAAGGTCTTTCATTTCTTTTTGGTATCAATTCAATATAGACAACATTAGGTACAAGTTGTTTTCAATATGAGTCACAACTCACAAGCAAGCGACGTTGAAATGACAACATAAGTGGACCAGTGTTTACTTGTATAGGGATTCACCTGCCACCACCCATGAAAGAAAAATCATGGACAATTGATAAGGTTCACCACAGGCTGCTATTGCCACTCTTTGTCCATTGATCTACACCAAACATTTGTTTGATGCATAAAAAAAGAAGGATCATTCGAAGCAAGATGACCCCGAACACAATTTCCTTGATGTCTTTCCTTTTAAGTTTAAAGATTGGACCAAACTCCGCCATTTCAACCTCATCATCAACATCAACCGAGTCTTTATCTTAAAAATTTGAGGTCGGCTACATGAGTATATGAGAACATCATCGGAAATTCACGCCCCAATGATATTCTCATTTAGACTCGTGTTCATAAGTTTGACAAATCATGACTAGGAATCCACACCCCAATGAACATCACCGCAACCCTTATCCTTTATCCGGGCTTGAGATCAACAACAAGTCCAGGCGGATTTGTAAGTCATGGACAAGGGACCACCCCAAAACGCAAAAAATTGCATCTTTTGCTGATAAGGTGTAATGCCGTGAGAAGATGGGATAAGCAGGGACCTTGTCATCTTTTTGATAAGCTTTATGTGATCTTTTCATGGAGACTCGTATGTGGTTTGTATTGTTCATTTTTTCAGCAAAATTAGGTACCTGTAATTCTCCAACTTGATGCTCATACATCCTCGTGACCAAATAGCTACCATCACTTGTATGGGCGTACAAAAAAAAAAAGAATAAATGGACCATGCCTACTCCATGCACTATATATACAACTCCATATCTATATATATATACCTTATCCTTCTATCTTGTAATTAAGTACTGGTTTCCATAACCTTCCACCTTTCTTTCTTTCTTTGTTTCTTTTCTACAGCTCCAATCAATGTCTTTGGATTCCTTAGAGGGTGGTTCAAGCTATCAAATCGATGAACCGGAAGACCTAGAACTCACAGAAATTTGATGGTGCACTTCTGAGAGACTTACTTGAAGAGGAAGATGAAGAACCTTCTCTGGAAGTGCTGAAGAATGAGAACATGACAGCAACATATGAGCAGGAGTGGTTCAACTTGGAAGATAAGACTAGTATGGAAGAAAATAGCTTTTTTGATATGATGGAGATGATGAACCCAACACTGCCCAGCAATGAAGCAATGGCTTACATGTATATAGATGAGATGGTTGGATTTGGTTTTGTAGGAGATAGTTCAGAGTTGTTCAGTACTGGAGTTTCTGCTGATTCAAATACTACTAGTTACTGCTGCTTGTGGCAGGATTAGGTATATTGGTTATGGTGTCAAACAGGAATGTAACAGCAACAAGGGATGTTGTTCATTGCTTCATAATGGGAATATAAAACTTGCAAGTTCATAAAAACTCGCAAAAATCATTGAATTATCTCGGAGATATCAAAATTAATAAAATTGTAAATATTTAAATAAAAAAAAAACTCAAAAAGATAGAAAATTTGTCAATCAATATCACATTGAAGTGACGCCCGAGCCATTAATTAGAGTAGTAAGAATTATCTGTATCATCTTGATTAGTGATGACCATGATTGCTTCGAATATCCCTCCTTCCCTGTTTAAAAAAAAATCACATTGAAGTGGACCATCGCGGCCCAAATTTGAAATTCCCATTGAAGTGGGCTCAACCATCATTTGTGCAAGTAGAAGCCCACCCATTGGCTGTTGGTATTTCCGCCAACAGATGCCATGTCAGTTGTTTGTTTCTTGTTTCCTCCATTACTGAATAAAAAATTCCAGAGCAAGAAAATCGGCTCCATCGCCACATCAAAGACACGGACAAAAGATGATACTTCGAATGAATTTGAATCGACTCTCCATCTGCACTCACTCGCTCTCGCCAAGAATTTCTTCGTGGACTACGAGCTCTCTAGCGGCAAAGACAGGCTACCTGAAATCACCATCGCGAATGGCGTATTCTGCTCCATCTGGTGCTGCCTATACGACGTCTTCAGGGGAGGCGTCGCCTTTGAAGGATAATAAGCTCTTGTTTCGTCAACTGTTCGAGAAGGAATCGTCTACCTACACGTATTTGCTGGCAGACGTGGCTCACCCCGATAAGCCTGCTCTGGTTAGGGTCTATTGTATTGCAACCAAAATTTATCTTTTAGTCTTTCGCTTAATGCTTTTAATGGATTTGATTGCTGAGAAAGCAGGAGGAAATTGAAACAACGTGGAAATCAATTTGCGTTGACTATGTGAAAATTATTGTTCTTTCTTTGTTATTCTGATCTTTATTGAAAAATTGATTGACCAGTTGAGAAGACAGTGTGATCGTCTTATCTGTTTTTGTTGCTGAGAATTCCGGAAAAAAAGGAAAGAATTGGAATTGAGGTTGTGCTGAGAGAGTCTGCTTAATATTAATTTTCTTTTTTTTTTGTATCATTAACTATAATTACTATATTTGGTTGTGAAGTTGATTGATCCAGTTGACAAGACTGTAGAGAGGGACCTCTCCCTCGTGAAAGAGCTAGGATTGAAGCTAATTTATGCTATAAACACTCATGTTCATGCTGACCATGTCACTGGTACTGGTCTGTTGAAGGTTTGGAATTTCTTCCATATATGTTTCCATATTTCCTCTTTTGATGTCATATGACCGCAAATTGATTTGTTGCAGACTAAGTTTCCTGGTGTAAAATCTGTGATATCAAGAGCTAGCAATTCAAAAGCTGATCTTCATATTGAAGCTGGTGATAAAATATATTTTGGTGGTCTGTTTCTTGAGGTATGTGTCCGTTCCCTTTAGAATAGAGCAGAGAAAGTTTGTGTACTTTTTGTTGATGTCTTTAAACTGCATTAGCAATTCAGCAGTTGTTTTATGTATTGTTTAGAACTTTTGAATTCAATGTTTTTTTTTTTTTTTGTAAGGTTCGTGCTACTCCTGGACATACTCTAGGTTGTGTGACATATGTTACTGGAGATGGCCCTGATCAGCCCCAACCAAGGATGGCTTTCACGGGTGATGCCTTACTGATACGTGGGTGCGGGAGAACTGATTTTCAGGTTTAGCATATGCAGAGCTGTAGATTCAATTTTTCTTCAAAAAAAAAGGGTTGTGGATTATATCTTGATATGTTCAAAACGGATTTTTTTATAAAATGAGAATCATTGGTGAATAATCTTTCTAATTGTCAGAGCTTCAGTAATGGAATTAATACATTTACGGAGGCAATTCTTTCAAAGGAAATTGTAAATTGACAGTATTTTTAATCTCATTAATTTACTTGCAGGGAGGAAGTTCTGAGCAACTCTATAAATCAGTGCATTCGCAGGCAAGAACAATATCATGCTATACTTTCTAGTAGAAGATACAATTTGCACATTGTGATCTCCAGATATTTATTCTCTCTATTATGGACTCAGATTTTCACGCTGCCCAAGGATACTTTCATCTTTCCTGCTCATGATTACAAGGGATTCACCGTATGGTCTAATTTCTTTTATTTCGTAAGATTGTGAAATTGATTCAATCAGCAGCTAATGCCGTTTCTATCTGAGACCCAGGTTAGCACCGTAGGTGAGGAGATACTGTATAATCCAAGGCTTACAAAGGATGGGGTAATTGTCTTTTCACCTTACACGTGATAATCATACTCGTAAATTCATGTAACATTCATCTTGAATTGTTGAATATCGATGATCAATACATTGGAATTGTAACTTGAAATTTTTATGTTTGTTGTTTATTTTTTTCTTAATATTTCTCTGATGTGAAAATATATCTGAACTGTTTTATGCAGGAAACATTCAAGAATATCATGGAAAGTAAGTATACTTTTACGTAACTTGAAATTTTTTTCATGTGAACTGTCTTACTGAGGACTGAGTTTTTTGATATGTTTCTATGAACTTTTAGATGTGAACTAATTATTGTTATTATTTACAGATCTAAACCTCCCGTATCCAAAAATGATTGATGTAGCTGTTCCTGCAAATATGGTTTGTGGGCTGCAAGATCTGTCAGCTAAGAATGTTGAGGCCATGGCAAATTAGATATGGAAAGGTACAGTATTGGTGGCATTTTGAAGGAGGGATGCCTAACTTGCCTAAAATACAAAGTATTAAACATTCATGATATATATTGATTGCTCAAACATATATGTGATTTGAATGAGTTGAGAACGCATTTATCTAGAGCTCCATTTGTTTCCTATTAGCTATTTTTCATTTCTGATGGTATTAGAAGTATGTCAGTTTATTGGAGTATCTTAGTTGTTGGAAGTTTCTAGGACGCGTACTAGTTATTGGGTGTTACTTGTTCAAATAGTTAGCTAGAGTGTCTTTGTAAATCTTTTTCTTTTTCTTTGTTTTTTTTTCTGGACAACTGTGAATAACTCCCACATTCATATACTCCAAACGAACCCTTAATAGTTAGTAGTATTTGAAGCAATGATATTGCATATTGTGTGGTATCTTTGATTCTTTATACTTAAATCCAAATAGTCAAGTACGTATAGTCTGTATCATCTAATGGCCTTTCTTATTTGCAGGCAGATGTTCTCATTTCACTCACTGCCAAATTCTCTTATGTTATTTTGTGTGTCGTGAACTTACTCAGCAGATAGAAGAAAATAACACTCGTGGAATAAGAGAATAATTGAGCTAGTTACCATCTGGCATCAACGATGAACAATAGATATTTCATACCATGTAAACTTTACATTCACAATGTACCATGTAAGTAAGGCTGGCTACCCAGGGGGGCTCTTGCTACATACCACTGTGTATGAGTTTGAAGTTTGAATCCAATAAATTTGAGCTTGGTCACCGAGGGATCCTGATGATTTGATCTTGAATTTTTCTCTGTGCTACACCCTGGCCAGTTGGCTAGCCAGGAAATTTCTTGGGAAACATGTTGACCTTCTTTATAATATGATTTGAATCTTATAAATCTGATCACACTATTCTCTTAATATATAAATCTAGTTGAAAAGAGATTTTGGCATGAGCAGGAGTATGTTGTTATGATGTGAATTATTGTGAAATATACAATTCAATGCAGCCTTTGTTCAGCATCATTTGATTTCGCAGCTTGATTGATGTATTCTCAAGGTAAGGAGATAAGAGGAGTTGAAAACAATGTGAAGAAGAGTTTAAATGATCCAAGCAATAATGTATTGGATTTCCAAAGTCCATGGCATGTATTTATATTACATTGTATCTGTCTGTAAAGAAACAAATGCAAGGAGACAAGAGTTGCAATTGAAATTCTCAAAACCATGCATATTTTCCTTGAAAAATCTTTTGCTTCTCCGAAGAAACAACCAAGCATGCAATTGTTTATGTTATGAGATTGAGAGGCAAACCTAACGTGATTGCGTGTTCCGTTGGGGAATGCCACCTACTTTCCCCTCTTTTGTGTGTCAAACCTAAACAATTGGAAGAAAACCCCCCCCCCCCCCCCTCTCTGCTCAATAAGCTTATCTTTCTATTGCAATAATGTCAAAATATTTAACCTAAGTTGGGCTAGGGCTAGGGTTTCCACATACTAGAAGATAAAATAATAATAATAAAAAGCAGCTCTTGAATCCCTGAAATCATTCAACAAAACCCAGAAATCCTGTTCCCATTAACCCTCTTTCTATTTGGACTTCCGTTGTTTGCACAGAATGTAGGCACCCATTTCCACTTCCAAAGCCTAATATTTGGTCCAACATATTTTATTGCCATCATTTCTGGGAGTCAACAAAACACCATAATTCAATGGCCAAGTGGCCAACTGATAAAGGATAACTCTCTCTCTCTCTATATGCACACACACACATATCAAAGATAGCACTAAAAAGTTGATGGCGGCAACGGCATGTTTGTCTGCCTAGAAAGTAGAATCTCTGCCAATGCCTTTGAAATTTGTTATTTATACACATACACATACACACACTTTGTGTTGTTGTTATTTAGTTAATGTGTGTAATAATATTCATACACTATTGCGATTTGAAAATGTCCTAAACTATCTTTCTTTCTTGTGGTTAGGTGAAGATGATATCTATATTCATATTAAACTATATATATAGAATATATTGTAGTTGAACATCACATTATCAAACCCTAACACCATTATTTGGATTTTGGAAGAGACCTCTGAGTCAAAGCATCGTCACTCTTGATCATATTTTTTAGCGTTATATCAACACCTTACACCTGTCTCCAATAAATGCACAGAACAAATTAATATGGTTTTCTTGTAAGGAAATTTTCTGGGTCATTTCTAAAAAAAAGAGTTTAACGGGTCAAAATCTTGATTAAGAAAGTAAATTAAACAACACTTGATGAAATAGTGTTGCAAAAAGTCCAAAAAAAATTTTGGTTTTTCTTTTCCTTGGACAATCAAGTAAAGAAAATTTAACTTGTAATATCCGCCTCATATATGTATATATAACTATGGTTTTCATCGCTAATATATGTTTTTTTTCCAAGTGGTAATGAAAAAATTAGCTAGTAGAACATTTCACAGAGAAAAAAAATAAATAGTGCTTTCATAAAAGTTGTATATAAACATATTATGAATAGTTGAATTTGCAAGAAATTAATTCAAATTGAAATACTTTACAAATTAAAAATATTTTCTCTGTGTTAGTCTATTATATATTATTTTGATAGTCAATACTATTGACTGGGGAAAAGCAAGGCCAGAAACAGAACATATATAAAGACCAGCTAAGAAACCTTTTACCGAGTAAAAGAGTAAAGAAAAGTTGGAAAACCCCATTAGGACAGGGACTGGGGGAGGAATGGAACAGGAAACAGAGACGAAGATACTAAGCAGCACAAAGACCAGGTAAAAATCCACCATCTTCGCGCACATGCTGCGACTAGCAAAATTAATTTTGAAGTCAACTTTCCTTCTCATCCTTTTTTGTATTGAATTATATTACTCTCAACTGCATTACTTACTATTTTATCATGAAACCGCGTCTGAACCAGTGACTTTTCTTTGAATCACTGGCGTTCAAACTTCAAAGTCGAAGGCTTTGATTCCAACGAGAGGAAAAAACGCAATACCCAAATCAAAAGGCGTCTTCTTTACCATGGTTTCGCTTCCTTCTTTCGATATCTATTGAAAGAAAGACTCTTCTTTCGCATCAAGAACTGCGCTTCTCTATTTTTCTTAAGCTTTCTTGGGTTTTTTTTTTTTAATCTCCGTGATAGCAAATTGGGTTGCTTTTTCTGTTTCTGGGTTCGTCTCGTGATATCCTTCGTACATTTCCTTATCCCCTTTCTCCTCAAGTGCATTCATTTGTTGTTTGTTGTTTGTTGTAAAGACACTTCTTCCTCTCATTTTTTCCCCTCACTTCCCAGAAAATCCACTTCTCCAAGCCCTTAATTTGGTTTCTCTTTCTGGGGTTTTTGTGTTTGAAAGAATTAGATTGATTTTTCTGTTTCTGAGTTTTCCCTTCACGAGTTCTTTTGGACGTGGGGAGTTCTTGATTTTTGTTTCCCAAAGTACTTTATATCGTTTTTCTCTAGGAGAGATAACTGCTATGTGTTACAAGGTTTATCTCCTTTTGGTTCTTCTTTTTGCTGCCTCTGGAACATTTGAAGCCACTGGCAGCATCCATGACCATACAAGGAATCTCGATTCCAATTTCTCCTCTCTTGCTGGAATTGAGTTACCTGATCAGATATTCAATGCAGTTTCTTCTTCAACAAGCACCGGTTGCAGTCTCAAGTCCTCGAAGAAATCCAAGATAGTAGAAATTACTAGTCTTTCTAAAGAAGATAATGTCAACGAAGAAACTGATCGAGAGAATGCAATATCAGAGGAAAGCAATAAACAAACAGTGAGGCTGCACTTGAAGCACCGACCAATTGGGAAAAAATCGGAGGCTAAAGGTTCTGTGGCTGAGTCCACAGTAAGAGACCTGACTAGAATTGAGACTCTTCATACAAGGATCACAGAGAAGAAGAACCAAAACACCATTTCAAGGCTAAAAAAGGGTATGAAGCAGCCAGAAAAGGATATTAAGCGAGTGGTTGCCCCAGCAGGCTCACCAGAACGTAGTGGATTCTCTGGGCAGCTCATGGCCACTTTGGGGTCAGGTGTGAGCCTTGGCTCTGGAGAGTACTTCATGGATGTCTTTGTGGGTACACCTCCTAAGCACTTTTCTCTGATTCTTGATACTGGCAGTGACCTTAATTGGATTCAATGTGTGCCTTGTTATGATTGCTTTGAGCAGAATGGACCTTATTATGATCCTAAGGATTCCAATTCATTTAGGAACATAGGCTGCAATGATTCGAGGTGCCATTTGGTTTCATCACCTGATCCTCCTCAGCCTTGCAAAGCTGAGAATCAAACTTGTCCTTATTTTTATTGGTATGGCGATAGTTCTAATACAACTGGGGAATTTGCTCTGGAGACGTTTACAGTTAATCTCACGTCTTCTACTGGAAAATCCAAGTTCACGAGGGTCGAGAATGTGATGTTTGGTTGTGGTCACTGGAATAGAGGGCTATTTCATGGAGCTGCTGGTTTGTTAGGACTTGGGAGAGGGCCTCTCTCATTTTCCTCTCAGCTTCAGTCACTATATGGTCACTCCTTCTCATATTGTTTGGTGGATAGAAATAGTGATGCCAATGTCACTAGTAAGCTGATTTTTGGAGAGGACAAGGACCTCTTGAACCACCCAGAATTGAATTTCACTTCATTGGTTTCTGGGAAAGAAAACCCAGTTGATACATTCTATTATGTCCAGATAAAATCAATCATGGTTGGTGGAGAGGCTCTCAAGATACCAGAGGAGACTTGGCAGTTATCTGCTGATGGTAGTGGTGGAACTATCATTGATTCGGGTACTACACTGAGTTATTTTGCAAAACCAGCTTATGAGAAAATCAAGGAGGCCTTCTTGAAGAAGGTGAAAGGCTATCCATTGCTAAAAGACTTTCCTATTCTTGAACCTTGTTACAATGTATCAGGAGTTGAGAAGATGGAGGTGCCCGATTTTGGGATACTGTTTGCAGATGGAGCAGTGTGGAATTTTCCAGTGGAAAACTACTTTATCCGGCTGGACAAGGATGTTGTTTGCTTGGCGATTATGGCAACTCCACAATCTCCTCTTTCGATAATTGGCAATTATCAGCAGCAAAACTTTCACATCTTGTATGACACTAAGAAGTCAAGGCTGGGATATGCACCAGCAAATTGTGCTGACATTTGACATTGTTGAAGGGCTCAAAAGTGGTAGGAGGGAACCCGTAAACACAGTGTTTCGGTAGGGATATATATATATATATATTCTTTGGTTTTTCTTTTAAGATAGAGGTGAAATACACAGATTAGATTCATTGTTTTTCTTTCTTTTGAGGTTAATGACTCGTGTATTGACAAAGGATGCAGCAATTTTCAACTGCATTTGTATGCATAATTTACCTCTTCATTTTGTTACTAGCAAAGAAAACAGGGTTAAGTAATAAATCCCAAATTGCAAATGCTCTTCTATGCATTGCTTTGCCATTGTTGTTCAATTCTGTATTATTTCAACCAGGCATCGATCTGGGTTTCCTACATTGATCATGTTTTGCATGGTCTGTATCCTTATTGTGTTCACCATTTTCAAAATCCTAATGTAGTAATGTGTTCCATCATCGTCATCATTATGGTGATTGTTATTGAAGACGACATTCTGCTGGTTGTTTTCATTTCCTTATTGCCACAAATTAAAAACAGATCAACTGTTAGGCGTGCTCCTCATTTTGTGTATAATTACAGGAAGCGAGTAAGTTAAGTAATGAGAATCCTATGTTCTTTTCTTTTGTATGCACTCTGTCCTTTTTCCTTCCTTAAAAATTAGAATGACAGATTGTTGAATAACAATGAAAAACGGCCGGTAAATTTCCTTTTTTCCTTGTAACAGGCAGTTGTTTCAGCAATACCAGCAGAGTTGAATCGATTACAGCTTTATTATTATTTAGACTTTTTGTATTGATGTCGACTTAGTAGTTAATGCAAAGATGACATTAGCAAATTTGCTGTGACTCAGAAGCTTTTCCTGGTTTGCTGCCTCAAGATGCTTGTCTTTTACTACATTTATTACAGAATCATTTGAAATAATTATGATTCTAAACCAGTTCAGTATTATCCTAGACACCCTCTAAAACCCTTAAGAAGCATCTAAATTTCAACTTGCTGGATTACAATCAGAATTTAAACTTATTGCTTTAGCATTCAAGGCAAGGTTTGCTTGCTTTCATGATTCAAGGCAAGCCATTTCCGAGCTTCAACTTGGAAAGTTGAGTTAGGGCCTTGGAACATTTTCGGCCTTTAGAGAGTTCGTATCCATAAGCTAAAGCGAGTATTAAGATACATTTGGTTGGTTTGTTTTTTTCATTTCAGAGATTGGAAAACAAAAATGTCTATTTTTCGTTTTTTTATTTTCAAGTAATTTTAGTTATTTTTATATTTATTGTGTTTTCTAAAATGGACAACCAAACCTATTTTCAAGATTCTCTTATGTTTTTGTATAGAAAACAACGAAAATGATTTGTGTCCCTAAATTTCTCATCCATAAACTTACATAATCTATGTGGCTGTCCAACTCAACATGCCACATAGATATTCAATTAAAAAAAATATAATACTAACACATGATTTTCTTTGTTCTCTATCATCAGGGTTTTGTTTTTGTCTTATTCTTAATTTTCTCAACGCTGTCGCAACGTTTACCACATCATATGCGAACTAGGTTTAGCTCATATGTAGATCCAAGTTCAAAGTACTCATTCGCAGCAGATCACATGGCCTCACCCTTTTCCCATTCAAAGTACTCATTCGCACGACTCAGCTTTATGCAAGTGGGCTTCTTCCATGGCTTTCTATCTAATTTCAAAAGTCAAGCTTCTAAAGTTTCCTTATGCTCCAATTGGTTGATTCCCTTATTTTTCAGCCTCTTCAGCCCGAGACTCAAGCCCCTAAGCCATTTTTTTTTCCCTCTTTGCGGCATCCTCAACAGCATGAGGATAATTGTCAGCATCATCATAAGGCTCAACAGAGACTTAGAGAGGCTTAAAACATGGTTGATTGGAGATCAATGAGTCCTCCCAAATCTTTGTATTTGATATTGTTATGATTTGTGCCCCACACTATAAAATATGCCTGGAATGTACTAGATTTCCTCAAAACCAAGTGTCTGATGCTATAATTAAATCCAAAAAAATACATATCATCCCAAACTTAACGATATAAAGTCCATGACTACCAGTCAATGGCTAATTACATTGTGAAAATAGCACAATATAATAAATTATGTGAACAATGCAATTATTTACACGGTACAAACTCACAATGTAATTAACCCCTGGCTCATATCTATATAGACAACCACAATGGAATGTTCCTATTAAGCTGTTCAATTATCCACAAGTGGCTTATTACATTAATAGCGTAACTAATTACATTCAAAGTGTAATAAGCCCATGTCAAGCTTACTAAGACACCAATGCCAAGTTTAATCACAATACCAAGTTGACTAAGACACCAAGGTGTATAAAATGCAGAGTTTCATTGAATATTCAAGGTGAGCCTTGTCATGTTGGACAATTATGTCAACGTAACTTATTATATTGACAGCATAACTAATTACATTCAAAGTGTAATAAGTCCCTGTCATCGCCTTCGCCTTCTACTTGGGTCTGGTTCGAGACTACAAAGATGATGGAGAGCTATGTCATTGTTAAAACTTCTTCATTCGGTGGGTGTTTGTCATTGATTGATGTACCAAACAGAAACTTGTTTCACTATCATTCAGGATTACTATTCAACGCAAGAAAGAGGCACATATTTCTAATAAAAAAATGCATATTCCCTAGTTGGGAGCAACTGCTTGGACTGGATGTACGCCTTTAAAGAAAGAAAGTAGATAAAAGCTACCACTTCAGAGTGTAAGGCTATCTCTCAGTAAACAAAGTTCGTCGAAAGTCGAGTACCAAAATCCTCCATCTAGATTTTAATTCATCTAGATCCATTTTATTAATTAAGAGTGTAGGATAAAGTTTGTTGATGCCATAGATCTTGAGTAGAAGATCGTTGATGCCATGGATCTTGAGGAGGAGGGGGAGAGGTGGAGAGAGAAGAGACAGAATAAGGGGATTGGTGGAGGATAGGGAGAGAGGCAAGAGTGAGACACGAAGAGAGAGAAATTATTTTAAATTTTTTCTTTTGCTTTTATTCTATTTTTCTTTTACAGGTAACCTATTCAAATTTTTTTAAAATTGTTTTGTCATCATGTCTAGATGACATGCCACCTAGTTATCTAAGTTTAGGGATGTATATTTTAGGGATGTGTAGTACTACCGAGAAAACAAACATATCGGGTTAATACAACATATAGTCACTGAAAGATCATCACTTTTCCAATTTCATCACTGAATGTTAAAATGTTTCAAGTTGGTAACCCAAAGTTTGTATTTGTTCCAAACAGATCATTCGGGCAGATTTTGGTGATTTAGGTCAGTCAACTGGCCACGTGGCCAGTTGACCGTTAAATACACAAATCGTTATGTCAACGTGGCTAACGGCGTGTCAAAAAATAAGCGGGATTGAGTTTACCCTAAACCCAAATCCCTCTCTTTTCTTCGAAAAGAACAAAGATATTTTCTTTTAAGCTTCGATCACCAACACAAGTAACCCAACAAATCATCATATATGTTTTGCTCTGGTTTGCTATGAAACCCCACACTATTGAGTCATCGTGACTTCATACTTGGATCATTGGATTGCGATTTCAAACCCATTGCAAGGTGAGTTTTGAAGCGATTTATGATTTTGCAAGGTTTCATGGATGATTTTTTGAGTTTTCAGACTTGGATCGTTGCTTGTATTGCTTGTTTGTAGGTTATCTTTGTACTGTTATATTTTTCAGGTAATATTTGGTAGAATGACACCTGCTCCAAGGAGACCACTGACTAGGGCAAGCAATAGATTGAGAAGATCAATGCAGAGTTCTGGATTTTCAGGTATAGTTACAATTGATGATGATGATGATGAGATTCTGGCCTCATTCATGACTAGTTTGGAAGAAGATGTTAGTGGGTATGTCGCTGAAAACAACCAGACTGTTGATGGGCATGGTGATGGGTTAGATGGGGAATTGGGTGATATTGGAGGTGATGATGGTTTTCTTGCAGGTGATAGGATTGAAGGTGAGGGAGAAGTTGATGGGGGTAACACTGATTATGTTATGGGGGATGATCCAGATTTCAAAGAAGTGTATGAATCTGAAAATGAAGATATATTGTTGTATGAACATGACAGCGACGATGAAGTTAGGATGAAAAAGGGTGGAAATCCTAAATACAATCCAAAGATAAGTATTGAACAGTATGTTTTCGAACTTGGAATGGAGTTTAACTCAATTAAAGAGTTTAAGGAAGCTATTAGAAGTTACGCAATAGATGGGGGTTACCAAATTCATCTTACTAGGAATGAAAAAGAGCGTTGCCAAGCTAAATGTGATATTGGCTATCCATGGATGATATGGTGTTCCAAAATAAGTGGTGAGAAGACATTTCAGATAAAAACATATGAGAGGAGACATATGTGTAGTCGGAGGATGGATAATAAGCAAGCCAACAGCTCTTGGCTTGCACTTAGGTTAGTGGACAAAGTAAGGGGTGAACCAAAAGTGAGTGCAGGTAATCTGGTGACATTTGCAAAGGATAATATGTCTTTGGATATCTCAAGGACACATGCTTATAGAGCAAAGAAGAAAGCACTAGAAATCATCGATGGGAAGCATCAAGAACAATATGGTAAATTAAGAAGTTATATGGCTGAGGTTTTGAGGACTAATGTAGGCAGCACATGCAACATTCTAGTGGATAGGAATAGACATGAAGACCCTGCTGTGTTCAAAAGAATATACATGTGCTTGGCCCCTCTTAGAGATGGTTTTCTAGCTGGATGTAGACCTTTAATTGGTTTAGATGGCTGTTTTTTGAAAACATCATATGGAGGACAGCTCTTAACTACAGTTTCTCAAGATAGTTGCAATGGATAGACATGTGAAACTTAGGATAAAGATGGAAAGTAAACAAGGAAGGATTGTGCCAGAAGTACATGATAGGTTGGATAAGGAATTTCTCAAAAGTAGAACGTGGACAGCGAAATGGACTGGAGATGCTCGACAAGTTGTGTTCCAGGTAATTCCATTCATGTTTTAATGCATCTCTGGTAACAATGCTATGTTATGCAATATTGACTTATGTTTTAGCATTTGTCAGGTGTCCAAAAAACCATGGCAGTATGTTGTCAATTTAGATGATCATTCATGTACGTGTAGGGCATGAGACTTATCAGGGATACCATGCACACACGCTGTGGCAGCAATTAGTTTCTTACACAAAAATCCTGAGTATTATGTACATGAAGCTTATACAAGGGAAACTTACCTACGGATATATCAACACAATGTGGAACCAACTAATGGAGAAAATCTGTGGTTATCTACTGGAGGTGACAAAGTTCTTCCTCCTCCAATTCAAGTTGCCACTGTTGGTAGACCAACCACCAAAAGAAGAAGAGAACATGATGAGCCTAGAAGCAGCAGTAGATTGAGGAGGAGGTATCCTAAGATTAGGTGTACCAAATGTGGAGGACTAGGGCACAATAAAAGGGGTTGCAAGAATCCACCAATGGCCGAGGTAATATATTTTCTGCATTGGAACAAATATTATTTAATAATGTGTACTTATGACTTTATTATTCTGTAATTGTTTGCAGCAACCCAATGATAGTGTTAATGGCAGAGGAGGAGGTAGGATAGGGAATGCTGCAAGAGGGGTTGCTGCAAGAGGGGGTTCTGCAAGAGGGGGTGCAAGCAAAATGCCAGTACGGAGACGTGTTCTGCCACAAGGAATGGGTGGTTGTAGTCTCATTGAAAACAACCCTGAAGTTGGCTTTGAGAGGAGTTTCCATGAAAATACGTCACAGCCCTGTGTTGTTGGAATAAGTAAAAGTCCAGCAAAAGTACGTGCCATTAGAAGGATGCCAAACATAGGTTCAACAATTCAAGGGGCAACTTCGAGTTCCAGGTACATGTCAATGTTGAATGCTACACAAGAATCAGTGGCAAATACAAGCAAGAATATATAAATAGGCTTCAACTGTCTGTCACGTTTTGTTTTAGAGTTGGAGTAGCAAAGATGTAGTTATGTCTGCCATATTTTGTTTTAGTGTAGGTTTAGTAATGAAGTAGTTATCCTTTTTTGGCAGAATGGTATTTTGGGATGCTTTGGCATGTTTTATCCAATGTTTTGGACAATGTAAGATATTACCTTATTATCTACTTATTTGGGTATATATTTTTCTTTGCTATATGGTTTGAGGGGCAACATGAAACAATTAAGGTTTTTTAAGTGATTGATTTGGAACATATGTATATGTTGTATGCATTTAACGGTAAATAAAGGTGTATGGCCTTTATTTTGCCATATGTACTTATTATTTCAAAAAAAATTGTAAATTCCAACTATGAATTTTCTTTCCACGTCAAATCGTGTATTTAACGGTCAACTGGCCACGTGGCCAGTTGACTGACCTAAATCACCAAAATCTGCCCGAATGATCTGTTTGGAACAAATACAAACTTTGGGTTACCAACTTGAAACATTTTAACATTCAGTGATGAAATTGGAAAAGTGATGATCTTTCAGTGACTATATGTTGTATTAACCCCAAACATATCTAATAGAATTTAAAACCGCCACTTTTTTCAACTAGAAACTTTTTTCAACTAGAAAGGGAGATCGAGAGGGCTAGTCACCAAGCGACTCTCTCAGATAATAAAGATGGTTGTTTTTAAAGTAAATACGTCTATTTTTCACTTTTCTTATTTGTTTCTTCTATTAAAAATGTTATCGGAGGGCACCTTTTTTTTCCTCCTTTTTTGGTTTTCAATTAATTGTTAAATTTTGAGATATTGATTTTCAAAGAGTTATGATGAAAACTAATAATAATGAAGGCTAAACTCTATCTCGATCCAATGGATATTTTGATAAAGCATACCACGATTAGCAAAATCTAAAGATCTAAATACCATGTTTTCAACTGAAATTATTATTTTAATTAATCGATGGTGTATATCACTTAGTGACCATGTTCCAATCCCTCTTACCCGTTTAAAAAAAAAAAAAAAAGAAGATAACCAATTTCGAAACACAAATAGTTATGATTTATTCTATAAACAAACATAAAATGTCCAAGTGTGAGGCCTAATCGTGCCCCAGGCCCGCGCCACGCACAGGCTTAATTGGATTTGCATCGTCAGCGTTAAACACCTGATTCTGGTGCTGTAGGTCGGTAACTAAATGGTGGTGTGAGAACTCTGGCTGTGTGTCGGTGGGGTGGAGTTGGTAGCTATAACGACCCGAAATGACTCCACAGGTGGAGAGCGTGGAAAGAGGTGGTGGTAGGTACATCAAATAACATCAAACTTTGAAGTTTAAACTATTACTCGAGCTTACCAACCAGCCAACCCTGCAACTGCTTTTCCGTTACTGGTTCTGCATAAGACCCACCTAGTCTTCATTTCGACTTACATTTCTCCTGGAAGTTCAGTTGTTCGTTTCCTTTTCAATTTTGTTGGAATCCGTGGCATTTCTTCATTGTTGGGTATATATCTTTGTTTTACAAGTTTCTTACTACTGTTTTGACTATCAAGCTTGTAACTTTTGGTTCTGATTTCTGAGAGATTGAATGCACGGCTCTTTACTTAATTACCTAGAACTATATCTTTGCGCAGATAGTTGGTTAAGGATCGATTTATTTGTTTATCAATTCAATGGCTCAAGAAGTTGTGAACCCAGAAGAGCAGGTAACCTGATCTTCATGTGTTACTGTTGTTTTATCCTTTTCTGTGTTTCCCCTTTCTATGCCTCTTTTTATTTATTCTTCCAATTACACTGGTTATCTTCCCAAATGGGTTCAGAAAAAAAATTATACCTTTTAATTACATTATGGGTTCTTTTGTGAATATTGTTTAGGTTGTTCTCGGGGAAGAAATAGACAATATCGTGAGGATAATTACTTTGAACCGGTCTCGTCAACTGAATGTGATCAATTCAAAAGTGGTATGTCTGGATGATATCAAACTGGGTTTTCCCATGTTGCAGCTTAATTTAAGTACCTAGAATCATTTTGGATATGTAACTAACTTTTCCTTTTATTCCGATCAGGTTTATCTACTAGCTGAATACTTGGAAAAATGGGAGAGGGATGACAAAGCTAAGCTTATATTAGTCAAAGTTAGTTTTCGAAGATTCTTTGGAATTTCAAGTTGTTATTGGTGATTTAGGTTTTTTGCTTCCCTTTTTCATGATATAAATTGAATTAGATTGACTTATGGATGATGTTATGTAATTACTAAATTTGATGGTCTTGTGCAGGGAGCTGGCCGAGCTTTTTCTGCTGGAGGGGATTTGAAAATGTTCTATGATGGAAAAACAATAAGTAAATGCACTACCCTAAAATAGAAATTTTGAATTTCTGTTATTTGCACGATGTTCATTATGATCTTTCCATCCACAGACGACAATGCACATGTTGAACACCTCTCTGAGACATTATGATTTATGACATTGCTTTATTGGTTAGTAGCAAGGCTAAAATTTGTATTTGAATTAACTTTTGCAGAGGATTCTTGCCTTGAAGTGGTGTACAGAATGTATTGGCTATGCTATCACATCCATACATACAAGAAAACCCAGGCAACGTCCTGAAACCTCATCCTATTGTCCCACAATCTTCGTAGATTACAAGTTTCTGCTTCTTACAAAATGTTTTCTGCAGTAGACATTTACAATTGGCCGTTTGATTAACAGGTTGCCCTGGTTAATGGAATTGCAATGGGAGGAGGAGCGTCGTTGATGACTCCAATGAAATTTTCAGTTGTCACTGAGAAAACTGTGGGCATTCAATTCTTATTTTATTATTTCTCAACATGATCATTTGTTCTGGAAGGTTTACATGCAAGACTGATTTGGCATATACTTACTAGTTGCAATGTCTTTAATGTATTTATTTTATAGGTTTTTGCAACTCCAGAAGCAAGTATCGGGTTTCATGTTGATTGTGGCTTTTCGTACATTCTTTCCCATCTGCCTGGTCATTTGGGTAAGCATGCAATAGCCGATGGGTAGGAAACATGATTTTATAAATTAGAACGATTGAAGAGGAGAAACAACTATAGTTGTTGAAAACATCAAATCTATAATAATCTAACCAGAAATCATTGTCCTGCGTTGAATTGAACTAAAGAAAATAATTCACGTATCAGATTCCCTCTAGTTTTGAATCGAACTTGTTGGCTTCAGTTGAGTACTTGAGTATGATTTGCCTTACTTCTTATTTACTTTTGCAGGTGCCTAATATGTTGTTACTTGTTAGATTGAAGTCTTTCCAATTTAAATTTAGTCTTGTTCAGTACAAGAGCGAAGAGAATACTCTTCATGATGCCAAGCATTAAATTGATATGAGATGGATTTTCGTGCAGGGGAATACTTAGCCTTAACTGGGTCAAGGCTTAATGGTAAGGAACTGGTTGCAACCGGACTGGCAACCCATTTTGTCTCTTCTGAGGTGAGCTTGAACTTTTGCTTGCTTATAGTTCCCTTGCTAAATTACATAATCTTGTGTGGATGACGTTGTGTCTGTCGGTCAAAAATCCGTGCTTTTATATACTAGATGAAGAGCTGAACTGCTGGTTGGTGCTAGTCGTAAAAACTGCAATTTTTTAGCTCAATACTGGAACTGCAAAGGGTGATCTCTCTATTGAATAGGTTACATGTCAGACAATTACATATTCACTGTCTTCTATTTATCAGAAAATGGCAGATCTGGAGAAGTATCTGATTAAATTGAACTCTGGTGATGAGAGTGCAATCAAGTCTGCAATCGAAGAATTCTCCTGTGAAGTTCAGCCCAATGAAGACAGTGTTCTAAACAAGTAATAATCTGAACTGGGATACCTATTTACTTTTCCGTTAGCACCATTAAGCTTCATAACATTAAGACCATACATGCTTATCTATCAGGAAGTCGATAATTGATGAGTGCTTTTCCAAGGATACTGTGGAGGATATTATCAAATCATTTGTGAGTCCTTACTTGTTTTGTTCGTTGTAAATAGCATATATTTATATCTTCAGACCACAAGTTGGGTGAATGAGTGTGTACTCTACTCTACAGGATACCGAGGCAAGGAAAGAAGGAAATGAATGGGTAGGACCAGTCCTCAAGGGGTTGAAAAGATCATCTCCTATTGCACTGAAAATAACGCTAAGATCGGTATAGAAATCTTATTTTATTAGCACAACAGTTTCCATACAGAGTACATATGATCATAAGTTTACTAGATCTGGTGATAACCTCAAATGGACATACTTCAAGGCTTCTTCACCTAAATGGCTAATGTTTATGAAAACATATCATGTGCGTTATGGCTTGGTTTCTGGACGGACTGCATATACTGCCTCTTATTGGACTTTCTACTACATATTTACAGATTCGTGATGGAAGGAAGCAAACACTGGCTGAATGTCTGAAGAAAGAATTCAGGCTAACGATGAACATATTGCGAACCACAGTCTCGGCAGATGTGTATGAGGTAGAGTTCGAGTTACTAATAGGAATAGCAAGTGATAGAATTTTGGAGACACAATTTCCCCGCATATTAAATGAAGTTTTTGTTTTCTGATGAAGGGTATCAGAGCACTCACTATTGATAAGGGTACTGCTCCTAAGGTACTCTCTACTCCCTCTATGCGTGCATATGTGTGAAACTCCTATCATATCATTGGTGAAGTTGGGTTAGTTCAAGTTGAGTGTCAAATATTATCTTTTTTATGTGTCCTAATGAAATCTGACAGCTTGTGGTAAATAGAATTAGTTCAAAGTTTTGTCTCTGGCATGGTTTGACCTCATGCTTTTCCAATGTAATTGAGTTTTATTCCCGTTTTTTCGTGTATATTGAATAAAAGTTGAAACACCTTTCTTCTTTATCATATTCTATTATAGTTGCCTTGGTGATGCATTATCTACTTCTGACGCAGTGGGATCCACCAACGTTCGACCAAGTGGAAGAGGGGATGGTGGACTTGGTATTTCAGCCATTTGGAGAGGATCTGGAGCTCCAGCTACCAGAAAAGGAGGACTGCAGGTTAGTTTAGGTTTCAAAAGTTCTATATTCATAGTTGGATGCTCCATATAATTTGGTTCTTACTTTTTTCTTCTTCTTTTTTTTTGTTTTCTCCCCTGGTTTTGTTGAACCACATGACAGGTGGGATGGTAAGTACGAGTACTCCCCTTATGCAACGAAGGTGAGAGATGAAGAAAAGTAAACTTCTTTGTTGGAAATTAAGCTTTTTTATGAACCTGAACGGTTGTAGCTCTACGCAGCAGTAATGTGCACTTCAGCTGGCTTTTCTTTGCTCAGTTTTTCCTTCGTGTATTTAATGGAGTTGGTGTTTGCTAATAAAATTACTGCCTTAATCCTACAGACTCTTAACAATTATTGCACAAACCACAAGCTACAAAGCATTTACTCAAAATGACACAGAATTTTGTAAAACAAAACATTCTATTGAAACTGTTACATGATGTTACAACGCATTCACTCGCCAAAGGGGTACATATACAGAGGATATGATTGGCACAACCTTAAGCAATACAGAGGAGAAAGTTCTTTGCCCGTACACTACTACTTATCTTTCTATGAACTCAGGATATGCATACAGCACAATTTTATGAATTGTATGAGGACTATGAAACGCCTTGGGGAAGAATAGAAATGTTGCTTCAAAGTGAGTCATTTGGGCATAACCAAACTTGAGGAAGAATAGAAGTCCCACACTGGGTAATTAGGTGAACCAAGTCAACCAACTCTTGTATATGAGAGTGAGGTTTGAACTTATAGTTTGAGCTCCCAAGCTTTTGTGGAAAGAATGCACATTTTGAAAAAGTAACACACGTCGCCGCCCCCGCCTGATTCGGTTTGCATGTGTGTGGTGGGCCCAGTATAGGTCCTTTTTTTTGGCTCACAGACCAACGGACATCTCTTTACTCTAACTGTTCATTTTTGGTAATGTATTTTCAACTTGTTTATGTATGTTCATCTTTGGTGATAATGTATTTCCAACTTGTGTGGTGTGCGGTTGGCCATTCTAGTGAGTACGTAATCATGGATTCATGACTACGTAGACGTGGTTTAGAGCCCAGCCCACCCATTGCATGAAACAGCACTCCCTGCACTTTAGGCAGCATTTTTTCAGCATTTCAATCAAGTAGCAAGAAGACATTAGCGTTAGTTAGAGAGTTTTAATCCAAAGGAACCTTCTCTAAACACACCTAACTACTTGATTACAGTTTAAAGTCAATGTTGTCATAGAAATTCTCATATGATTGATGAGAATTAGTCTATCAAACAATCAATAGATTTGAAAATGTACTAATCTACTATAGTTTCACCATAGGAGAAAACTAGGGCAGCTTCCTCCTAGCTTAGGGCATCTCCAACAATGATATGTAAAATGAGTTTCCAAATGTGTACTATGCATACTTCAAAATGGTTTACATACTCATTTACAAACTTTGAAAAACTCTGCACTCCAACAATGATTCCCAAATTAACTAAGTCACTTTTACTCTCTAAAAAATATGCATACTCACTCTCTCTCCTCTTTGGGTTTGTATATTTGGGAACTCATTTGAGAAAATGTAAATTTACATATTGTGATGAGAACCCTGTTGGAATGATAAAAACTAAAAAATGAGAACGCATATTAACGGTTAGGATTTTACATACTCACATGCATCCTTTGTTGGAGTTGCCCTTCTGAATAAGATTTGCAATCAAGTTTCATGGGTATTTATGGAAAACATGTAATTACAGGTGAGATTAGTACATAAATGGTTTTCCAAACAGCAATCATGGAAAACATTGAATGAATCAAATTGTGATAAGAGAAAGGACCACATGCACATGCAGCTTTTTGTTTCAATTAACAGTATTAGATTTGTGTACAACTAAAAAGTAGCATGAGTGTTGTTGTTTCAGTATTGGGACTACTACTACAAATTTCTTCCTCCATTGAAAGTCTGACCTCTTTTTGCTCTAAGCATCCACTTTCTCCTCCATTGACCCCAAAAAAGCTTGTTTGAGTGAACCCCACATGGTTGGAAGGCAATCTATGCCCATCCCCCACCACCTTTCAATTCATACTCAAATCTTTTCACGTAAGTACCATATATACTGTATCAAGTTATCCATTCAATTATATGTATAACAAGTATGGCTTCTTTAAACTAAGTAAAGAAAGTTCATGATACACACTAAACTGCCACTTTTCAACATTCTTGTCATTCTGTTGGGTGTATGCTTGTTTTCTTGAGAGAGGAAAAATGCAGGTTCTGCTGAAGTTGATTTCTTTTGCAATTCATGCGAGTCTTATTACGCTTGTTTCACCATCAGTTGATTCTTCTCAAGAGAATTCGAAAACAATAAGCAATAATACAAGCAACAGCAGCATTCATAAGGTATATATAATTCAATTTTTATCATTCAGATTTTGATTTTATTTTCCAGTGTTTTTGTTAACTCTTTCTCATCTCTGCAAGCTTTTCCATAAAGTATGTGATATCCTAAGAGACTGGATTTTGATTACAGTTGAGTCCTAAGCTGCTATTTGAGATTACAGTTCATGGGTTTCTGCTCTGGGCTTCAGTGGGATTTCTGATGCCTGTTGGGATACTCATTATCAGAATGTCAAACAGAGAAGAATGTGGAAGAAGGCTCAAGATTCTGTTCTATCTTCATACAATTTCACAGGCGTGTTTCCTTCTCTCTCTCTTCCTCCTCCTGTTCTGCTGTGACATCTTGATGTTTTTCAAGAATCAAGATGGCCAGTGAGAATTTCTTTCTTATTGAAGCTTTTTAATTTGTTTATTAGGGGAAGTAAGATGCCCACTTTCTCATCATGAATACTTGAGAGGCAAGAAAAGTTATGAGCATAAGATATATAGAACATTATTATGAAGTTAGGTGTTGCAATCACAAATTACAGTTAAAACAGGTAAAACAAAGATCTGGGTCAGTTACCAGATCTAATTTAATTACCAAATGACTGCTATCTTTATAGTATATAATTAGTACTTTTTTCTTGTTGAACAGATGCTATCTGTACTTCTTGCGACGGCAGGAGCAGTAATGTCCATCAAAAACTTCAACAATTCCTTCAATAATAATCACCAGAGAATTGGGGTTGCACTCTATGGCATCATGTGGTTTCAAGCCCTGATGGGGTTTTTACGGCCACAAAGGTAAAGCCTTAAAGTTCATCACACTAAAGGCTTTTTTTAAGCCAACTGAATCAAAATCACAAAGAATAGATGCTCTTTAGAGTTTTAGATTATAAAGTTTGCTCATGAGCATAGGGTCTCTATTTCCATTATCTACAGGGGATCCAGAGGAAGAAGTGTATGGTTTTTTGTGCACTGGCTACTTGGAACTGCTATATCTCTGCTAGGAACCATCGACATATACACAGGATTGCAAGTCTATCATGAGAAAACATCAAAAAGTATAAGGCTATGGACAACAATTTTCACTATAGAAATCTCTCTCATTGCCTTCTTTTACCTGTTCCAGGAAAAATGGGTGTATATACAGAAGCAAGGAGTGATTTTGGGTGATGAACCAATACGACCCTCCAATAATGTGATTTCTCCACAAGACAGAAAGGAATTGGTGACTGCATCTTGTTAAGAAAGCAGAAGAAACAAATGACTGAATTTTTTTATTATTTTTTTGAATTCTATATATCATACATTTAGGAGAGTTGGTGTCTGGAATACAAGCTTCATTAATAAGATGAGTAATATATGACTCGGTTTAATATTACGTTAGAGAGCTAAGCTAGCTTAGTTAGTGAAGCAGTAAGCAGTAAGTGCTTAGATAGAGAGAGGTGTTGCTGAGAGCAGTTATGACTGAAGTTTCATTGTGCAAGAAACTTCCTAAAAGCAGAATTCTCAAAGAACAATTTTTGTTTGTTTTGAGATATGCTAGTAAAACACAGTGGCATCTACTCGTCAACTTTCTATATCAAGGTTCTGTACAAAATGATTTTCACAGCAGTAGAATCCAGTAAATACTTTCAAAAGATCGATACGATAATGATTTATGACAAAATATGAGAAGTAACTAAGTACATAATCTATACAAGCCCTATAGTTTCCGACGATTCTCTATAATGATGTAGTAAATAAATGTCATGGAAAAAGCTGCACATAACCAGTAATTATAGCAATTCCTAATATTATAAAAGGGGGAAGGATAACAAATGCTCCAATAGTAGCAAAGAAAACTGAGTCATTCCTTTGAGACACTTCATCTAGGTAGGCTTGTCTTCTGATATTTCTCTTTTGTGATATAGTCAAGAATTTGGCACTAACCTTCTTCAAATCCTTTCCCAAAGGAATGCTGAAGTCGCCTTCTCTTTCTCCAACTAGCTGCGCTAGCTGTTCTCGAATTGTAAGGTTTCGAGAAAGGCCATGGCCATCACTCTCATAACCTCCTGCTCATGCAAATAGTGGAATTCAGCTTCAATATGTAAGATGGTTTGCCCTTTTCGATTTGATATTTCTTAGTTCTTACTAGGAAAGAAATGTGTATGTGCAGTCATTATACTATTACTACTGACTTACCATCAACTGATGAACTAGTAGAAGTGAGTTGCTCCAAGAGATCTAACCGAGTTCGCACGGAAGAGAGAGTCCCTGTGAAGATAAACAGAAGTTCTACATTCAACAATAAGCTCCAAACTTCAAATTAAGCTTATCTAACAATTGAATAATATAAGACCTTCCCTTTTGAAGGGAAAAAAGAAAGGTAAGATTTCTGGCAACAGGATGCAGAAAGTGTGAAACAACTCATTTGTTCTTTTATCAATAGCTAGTGAAACTCAAACAAACCGATTTGATATGTTGATACTTTCTATCTGATTCATGTTAAAAAAAACTTCTATCAGAAGTGAACAAAGAGAGGAGAATTCTACTAGTAAATCCCTTTTTACTCACGTATACAAACCCATGAAATCAAAGCCAAAAAATTGAAAAATTTTCGGATCGATTTTGCATTGCACACCAGAAAAGGCAGCAGAAGATTCCTCCTCCGTTACTCCGCCTTGGGTCCTCTCAGACTGCGCGGATGCTCTATATGAAGAAGAAGAAGAAGAAGAAGAAAAAGAAGATAGCCTGGACTGGTGCTTGTGTTTTGGAATCAGACATGGAGGAAGAGGAAGACTGAGATTCAATGCCATGACACTATAATTCCAACAATCTGTGAGTTTTGAGGGTTTCAATTCTCATTGCTTCTTGTCTTCTGTTAATTTAGTTGAAATCTAAAAAAATTGAGTGGAATTGCATTTTTTTTAGAAAAACAAAATAAATACACCTAAAAATAGCTCCTCCACAAATAATAATAATATTCCCCAAATATTAGGTAAAAAATTATATTTTTTTAAGGATGTGATAATCTCATGCGGCTCAACCCACTAGCTACTATGGATGGACCACATGATTGGATTTGCAATGAAAAGGCTAAAAGATTCATGCTTTTCTGTTCACTTTCAACGCCAATTTTATTTTTTTATTTTCTGTAGTGTATTTTGTCCAATAAAAACAAGTGACTCATTACACCGGATTTCAAATACACTACTTTGTTGTTGAAGAGCATGATACGTTGTTGAAGAAGTTTAGGCATAAAGAAGCACTGGTTTCGGTGTTGACTGCAAAGAATCCGGAGAACGTAGGGATTTTTTTACATCCCTAGGATAGGAAGCTGGAAGCACAATGGATTGATGGAAGGACAGTGTTGTCATTCTACAAAATATGACCGTTAACAAAAGCCAAGCGATTTGTTGTTATTTTAATGCTTTAATTCGAAGACTTTATAGGAGGATGAAAATCCCCTACCAATGACGACCACCGAATCCGATACTGTGTAAAAGCTTCCACAGTCTTATAACCAAAAAGTGATAAAGTTGGGAAAGCGAATACTAAGAAGAGAAGAAGATTTGCTTATGGCAAAGCGAGGGGCAGATGAGATAACAAAGGAAGAGGTGATGGTGGAGAAGGAGGAAGCTCACCCATATGCATTTCACGTCTCTGGCCCTCGAAATGTTGCCTCTCCTACCTGGAAAGACCTCATCTATTCTAGTTGGTCAGTGCCCTGGACATCTAATTTCATCGTTCTGTTTTCAATTCGTTCAATTTTGTACCAGGTTCTGTGTCTCTTTTTGGGTGTCAGGGTTTTTTTTTTTTTTCCTTTCTCTAGTGTTGTTCGACTTGAGAATTATGTACCCATCTGCGACTGCAAAGATTTCACTGAGATATAAACTTGGTTTTGTTGAAGTTTTGTGCTTGGGCTCGGTTCGGTGCTCTGAGGTTTGAGTGATTAATCAAGCGATTATCTAGTAAACAGAGACATGAACTAGATTCGATATGGGAAGTTATTTGTTGGTTTATTTGTGTTTTATGACGAGCTTGACAAATTAGGAAATTGTGGCTTGGACGAGATCTGGGACTGATGATTTGTTTTGTGAAGTGGGTTTATGGAATGAATGATCTGTAAACTAGAGGGCGTAAGCAAGGAATTTTTTTGGTATTTCTGTGGAAATTAATTTATGGGTTTCTTGTGTTTGATGACAAGATTGATAATTGGGCGACGGCGTTTTTGAAGTCAAAGATCGGAGATCTGAGTGGACGGGGTTTGCTTTAGTTATATTTGGTAATTTTCCTGCTGAATGTATTTATGGAAATTGGGTTTCTGCTCTTTAAACCAATTAATCAAAGTGGCACTCTGCTGTCAATGATTATGTCAGTTTCTCATTTAACTTTATTGGGTTCTTATGTGTTTCCCTGTTGTGCTTTCTCTGCTTGTTTTTGTTTGGACCTTCACGTTTTTTACTCTCGTAGTAGCATTACTCAGTCATTTAGGGTCTGGAAAACGGTGTATGGTTGTAGTAGTTCCAATTTCTTATTAATTCATGATAGTTTTTTTTTTTTTTTAATCTAATTAGGCAAACGTCTAATTTTGTTATACTCTGTAATTTCTAGTGATTAATCTGTTCAACAGGAAGGATGCAAACTACAAGAGAACCGCTATGTCCTGCTTCATACAAGCAGTTTACTTGCTTGAACTTGACAGACAAGAAAACAGAACAGCAGAAAATGCCCTGGCTCCAGCATGGTGGATGATCTTCAAGTACAAGCTGGTTCAAATATTAATTGATGAAAGAGATGGATCTATATTTGGTGCAGTACTAGAATGGGATAGACCTGCAGCATTGGCTGATATGGTACTTATCAGACCCAGCGGAGCACCTAAGGCTGTTTTGGCACTTCGGGGGACTTTACTCAATCGCCCAACCATCCGAAGAGATATTGAAGATGACCTCCGGTTTCTAGCCTGGGAAAGCCTGAAGGGCTCTGTTAGGTTCAAAGGAGCATTTGAGGCTTTAAAATCCATGGCTGAAAGGTATGGGAGCCACAATATATGTGTTGCCGGTCATTCACTGGGTGCTGGCTTTGCTCTCCAAGTGGGCAAAGCATTAGCAAAAGAAGGGCTATATGTAGATGCACATTTATTTAACCCTCCTTCTGTTTCATTGGCTATGAGCTTGAAGAACATTGGGGAAAAAGCTGGCTTTGCTTGGAAGAGAATTAAATTGATGCTTCCTTCAACTAATGAAGCTCAGGGCATCGGTGATGAGGTGGAGAAGAATTCCACTGTTGGGTTAAAGAACTGGTTATTGAATTTTTATGGTGAGAAGTCTCCTGTGCAATTAAATAAATGGGTACCTCATTTATATGTGAACAATAGTGACTATATCTGTTGCTCTTATAATGATCCCGATCAACCGGAAGACAAAAGTGCAGAGAAGAAGAATATGGGTCCTACGAACGGGCAAGTAGCAGCAAAGCTTTTTGTGAAGTCCAAGGGAAAACAGAGGTTTCTCGAGGCCCATGGATTAGAACAGTGGTGGTCGGACGACTTGGAACTTCGACTAGCTCTCCATAATAGTAAGGTGATAAGCAGGCAGTTGAAGTCCCTGTATAGCCTCCCAGCTTCACAACAACCACTGGGAAAGCCACAATGACAAGGTTGTTGCTTTCTTTGCTTACCAAATAATCATTTCCTTTCCTTTTCTCAGATATCCTATTAACCAAAGTCCTCATATAGAGACTAATAAGCGTTCTCATTTACCAGAAGAAGAAATATCCTTTTATCTCTCTCAATCTATCTTCTTCATGGACTGTTCAAGGGCAAATGCTACGGCTTGTATTTACGTATAGAATGTGTAAAACCTGGTGAAAAAAGTTGCTGCTTTCAGGAATAAAAGTGAGAATTTTAAATAGTATTAGCTAATCTGCCTGTCTTTATCTCTTTGTTCTCTTCTGAGTTTCATCTATTTGATTTCTGGCTTTGAGTCATAGGGTTGTTATATAGTAGTGTCTCAGCGGTCCATGCTAGTCAAACCAAAATATGATACTTTTACTCTCTTTCTGTCCACTTTTACTCACTTTTGAAGGGGACAGGAATCGGATATTATATTCAATCAGTGCATTTTCTAAACAAATTATGTGAAAACTCCCCTTCCCTTGGAACTTTTTTACACTCATGCTCAGCAATGAAATTGGGCATCAGGCGGTATTGTAATAAACAAACTCAAAATGCTAAGTAATGTGAAAGTCTAGGAATCAAATTTCTACGATGTCTAAGAAGTCAGAATTAAATTTATGCTGGGTTAAAAAGTAATGTCAGAAATTTGTAGTTGACCTGCCGATAAATGATGGAGTGTCAGAAATTTGCAGTTGGCCTGCAGATAAATGATGGAGTGAGAGGATAGCAATACATACAGTCGATGAATGTTTTTCTGTACCTCTAAATTACATTACTTTTTTGAATCCACATGAACAATGTCCATGCATAAACTATTCTTATACATGAAGACTTGCTCATAGTGAGTGATCGAATAATTTCATATCAGCCCTGATAACTCATACTCGTATACGCTGATCTCCTGCTCAACCTGAGAAAAGGATGCATAACCGGTATAGAAAGAATTTGGTTCTGTCTCTAAGAGCCATGACTCCAGATCCCAATCGTTGAACAGACTCTCTAGCTGCATTGGTGATGATAAGTCACATGTCGTGCTGTTAATATTCATTTGATTATTTACCACATTTATCTCTTCGTTTGGAATCACTTGGTTGCAGGCATTAAATGGATTGAAAGATGCATTCACTGATTCCTCTGTGCTACTTTGAGGGTCTTCAATGTCTATGACTGGGATTGATGTCTCTATTGTTTGGGATGGCATGATTTGAGGTGGGGCTGAAGAAGTCGTGCTTCCATTGCCAGTAAGCTCTTGAACAAGTCTCTTGAAGTTACAACCGTCAGTGATGTACACCTTTGGCTTCAAAACTTTGATCAAACCATTGAATTGCTTCTTCTCATTCTTAGAAATCTCCATGGATGCTTGACTTGCTTTCTTCACCATAGTTTCAAAATCTTTAAATTGGTTGATTTGTTGCCCCCCTGACTAAATTTTGCCATGTTTATATAAGCAGAGGGTGAAGGTGATAGAAAAGAAACAAGTTAAAAGACATAAAGATGCTTAAAATGATGTTGATTCACCAATTAGGCTCACAATAGTAGTCCATGCCCACCAACTCCCTACCTTTCCATGACATATCTCTTCCTCTCTCTCTTCTTTTGATTTTAAAGCATGCATGATCATTTGAAGAATATGCTAAGGTTTGTAGTTACATGGATTTTTGTCACATTAAGTTGGTCAAGCTCTGAAGTTACATTCAGGAATAAAAATATATTTTATACCCTAAAAGTGAATGTTCAATGAGGGAAAAGGGCATGCAAACAACAAAGTCATGTTGAGAATCATAAAGCTTTCTAGGATCCTCTCAATTCATTATGTGAGTTGATTTTTTTCTTCTTTAGATTCCTTAGCTTATTCAATAAGATAAGCACCTTTAATGTTCTACTTTCTTATCATAACATGTTATCCCTCTTCAGCTCTCTCAATTCCTCTCTCTCTCTCATTGACTGTTCAAGGGAAAATGCTAAGGCTCGTAGTTACATGAAAAATGTGGAAACTTGTCAAGATTATACCTGCCTGTCTTTATCTCCCTGTTCTCTTCTGATTAAGTTAAATTAATAATTCAAAGTATAGCAATATTGTTGTTTTATTGTTAGAATGCTTTAGCAGATCTTTATAAGGAAGAAATTCAAAATCTATATTCAACTCAAGATGCAACTTTTTGGGTTATGTAGACCTTGAACTTTATCTTTTTAAGCTATAAAATATTGTCTGACATGGTGTGGAACTGATTATTCATAAGTGTTAAAAATACTGGACATGCATTAGGGATGTGTTTTCTTATTTTGGTCAAATGTTGATAGGAATTTATCTAAAAAGACACCAAGAGTTCGGCTGACAGTTTTTGATGTTCTACATTTCATCGTCATCAAAGTCTTACTTCCAAATTTTTGGGATCAGCTTTATGAATCTTTATTTATGTTAGTTTAAATGAACCTGGTATGAAACAGGGTTTGCTCTGCTATCATTTTTTTGTTACTCATTCATACTGAACTTTTCTATTTTGACTCATATTTCGATGAAGGGATTGAGCTTATATGAGTCTTGACCCAATTTAAAAGGTTTGGGCAGGGTTCCATTTTAGAAGAAACCTATTATTATTATTATTGGAAGTTATAGAGACAAAGACATTGCTCAATAAGGCAATACTCTGCTTTCCTGAAGAATTCACTTTGATTTCTTTCATTAATTTTCTAGTTTATTTTTTATTTTAAGTAAACCCATAAGTTGATTGCAATTCTGGGCAATCGCCAGTTAGCTACCCCACTACCTCAGGTTATATTAATATTTTCCTAAGCAAGTATTATGCATTTTCTTATGCATGGGGATAGAAAATCAATATATGAGACAAGCAGATATCAGAAAACCCAAAAGTCATAGTTCCACCAGTGCAAAATATACAAGAGTAGAGCAGCTAATTCTATACAGAGTATTTACATGGGACTATGTAACCCTTTTTTCTCCTATAATTATATATGTATATGTAGAGCAAAAACCACTCCTGGGTTTTGCTTCCTGTTATAAGTACTGGGGAAGAAACACCCCTCACATCAAGCCATGAAACCCATAATCATGAATGTTGATCCCTTGCTGTATTTGAGAAAAATCATCATAGACAGGAGATGGGTCCATGTCTAATAGCCATGACTCCAGCTCCAACAAGTCCACTTGTTGATTCACTGATAGAATTCCTGATATATGATCATACCCATGATTTGATTCTTCATTGAAAGATTCTTGGTTGCAGAACTCAAATGAATCAAAGGATGCATCAAGGGAACCTTCCATGCTACTTTCAGGTTCTTCTTGATATCCTAAATTGGTGAGCTCTTGATTCGCCTGTTGATTCATCGATAGAACTCCTGATATCTGACCATAGCCATGACTTGGTTCCTCATGGAAAGATACTTGGTTGCAGAACTCAAAGGAATCAGTGGATGCATCAATTGACCCTTCAATGCTAGTTTCAGGCTCTACCACTACTGGAACATACTCTGGCACTGTTTCTGCTATTGGAGATGATGTTGTGTTTCCTCCATTGCCTGTTAGCTCTTGAACAAGCCTCTTAAAGCTTGAGCTGTCTATGATATAAACTTTTGGCTTCAAAACCTTTATCAAACTGTTGAACTGTTTCTTCTGGGCACTATTCTTTGATATTCTGAAAGATTTTTGATTTACTTTCCTTCCCATTTTCTTGTGAATCTCCAGCTGTCTTTTGTTTGGATTCAATCTCCCCTTTCTACTTGCTTGAAATAAGTTAGCCTCCCCAATAGCCTATTTATATATTGAGCTTAATGAAATGACAAATTAATTCTGATTAATTGTTTTTTTAGTTGATGACGGACTAAACCCTTAAAAGATGCTGAAATGGATGTGTATTTCTACATATTAAAATGTTTACACAGGAATCCTTACCTTCTGAACAACCTATCCTATATTAAAATCTCTGTTTATCTTTCTCTCTATCATTTATCTCATTTTCTAAGTGTGAAACAGGGGAAATGCTAAGGTTTGTATTTACATGGAAGTTAATTAACAATTAGTCAATTAATGAAAGAGAGGTCTTACTGTCTAAGGTATCATAAAAAAACATTTAAATAGTATGGGGTAGGAGGGTTTTCAAGGCACGCAGATTTTACTATTGAAAATGCTGTCTTCTTCTGTTTGTTTGCACGTCATAGAGAAGAGAAGGAAAATGTAAAGAAAGAAGTACTTGTAAAGAGTGGGTGTCTGTACAGTACTTACCATGAAATACATACATATATTCCTATAACTTTCTGTTTATATGATGAAAAGTTTCTGGAACTTGAAGAACAAATGGAAATTATGTTGCTGTATACTAAAGGCATTCGTGTGGAAAGAAACAGGGGAGAAAAAGGAAGAGACGGTGAATAGGGAAAAAAGAGTCACCCTTCTTACAGGTTGGAGCTTTTTTTGCACATGATATCAGAGTTTTAAAGTTAACACTCGTTGGGTTGGGTCTCCCAAACAAAAGAGACAAAGTTGGGCTCAGTGAGGGAGGAGTGTGTGTTTTCACATGATATCAGAGTTTTAAAGTCTCAACACTTGTTGGGTTGAGTCTCCCAAAAGAGACAAAGTTGGGCTCAGTGAGGGAGGAGTATTAGAAACAAAAAATGTATTTGGTCCTTGAACGAAATCAGGCGAAAATGACAGTATAGAGATAGATGGTATGGAATGTATGTTGATTGGTATGCAAAAGAATTATTAAAAAGGTATAATCCATCACATTCATTCCAATATGTTACTTTCCATGTCCGCTGTCACAAATCAAAATAAATATCAAAAAGAGTTTTGGAGTTGGCTGTCTTCTTGAGAGTGAGAGGTATTAAGCCCATCAAGTTAAGTTAGTTAATTCAGACATCCTTAATCAAGTTAAGTTAGTTAATTTCTCCCACAGTCCCACCTCGACTGCTCTTGTTTGTTGGCAATTCTTAAAAAAAAAAATAAACGAAAAAGAGGGGATACTAAAATGAGCATAGATTTTGGACCGAACATGTCTAGTCTTGAGTCTACAATAAAATCGACATCGCATATTGGGTCTAAAATTTGGCCCACTGCCCTTTTGGGCCCACTAATGGTGTATCAGGCAGGCAGTATTAAATAAGGGGAATTCCATTTCCATCATGTTGTTTTTGATTGGGATTATGGGGTGGGTAGTCTTTGATATTATTAGATGACCCAATTAGAATCATCCCATGTCATATTCCAGAATCAAGCATGCATGGGACCATATCATACTGAAAATGGTGTAATGAAACACTTGGAGGCATGAAGGGTCACACAAATACATATACCAACATTTCACTCACATTAAAATCCACACAAAATTACAAATCTCTCTCTCTCTCTCACACACACACACACAAAAAAAAAAAAAGTGATAACTATGCATTAACCGTGAGCTACTTGCTTTTTCTTGACTTGTATTTTCATTTGATCTCACCATCGCCGCGTCCATGATTTCCCAATAACTATCTATCTATCTTTTTTATTTATATTATATTTTCATTTTTGTTTTGTGGTCTCTTAAGCATGTGTCAAATTAATAGGATATTTATATAGTAAAATGGGTAATTTAAGTAGTATATGTGTCAACTTGCCCCCTTGAGTAGAGTAATGGGCATGGGTTATGTCCATATATCACCACTCAACTCTCAGTGTTATTTTCTCTTCATGTCTAACACTATGGATGTATTGTACGTACTGTCCGATGATAAAATACCACAAATCTGAGTTTCCATCCCATTGAAAACAATCTAGTTATGTTGTTGTCAAACCATCAGTTTTTTTTTTTCTTCTAACATTCAAATTCATGAGTGGTCTTAAATCTTGATTTGCATGCACATTTAGACTATTCCGATCCATTTTTAATAAAAGCACAAGATATTATTATATCATGATATTCAAATCATACTCATACATTTAAGTCTTTAGAGAATCAACAAAAAGCAGTGGCCTCCATTTAGGTCTTAATCCACACTCCTTCTCAAACAAAAAAAAAAATAAAGGTCTTAATCCACACTAGTAATTGGGATTTTACTCACTACAGTATTATTTTCAATTACAATTTTATTAGGAAAATGAAAACTTCTTTTAAAACTATGGCAAGTGACAGGGCAAGTGGAGCCTATTGCCAAATAAAAAAAATACACACACATATATATATATATAAGTATAATAAACCACTAGAATAGAATATAGATTATAGAATATACAATATAGATTATAGAATAGTACTACGTACCAACCATCTTCCATCTACAAGAACTCAAAAAGTAGAAGGACTAAAAAGTCAATTTATTTTCTTAAAAAAATGATGAAAAACCCTCGTGACTCGTGATAACTACCACTATTTACTAATTACATCTCCCGTCTCCGCTGTCTGCAGTCTTTACACCCATAACCCAAGCAATCGCCTTCGTTACATACATACATACACACATAAACACCAAAAACCACAGTCCGCCATAAACACCCTCCATTCCCCCTTCCTCTCTATCACTTTATGTCTTTCTTGGTTTCTTTTCCCTTTCATGTTTCTATTCAGATAATTACCAAGATTTATTGATATTTGTTACTATAGAAACCAAAAGATGGGTCTTGGAGTCACCTGCTATCCCTTGGACTTGCTAGCTGTGAATATCTCTCTCGCATGCATTGATGCTCTTCTCACTTCAATTGCATTCTATCAGGTTTGTTTTTCATGCCCTTTTTCGATTCCTTCTTTTTTGTATCTGGGTATTCGATTCTGCTCGCTCGTCATTAGATTCCAATTTGACGATTTCGTCATGACGCAATTGGTAAATCCTTTTTGTTTTTGAGGGAATTTCGACGCTGTTTCTAGGCATTCAAGTATGACGATCGGATTGGATGTATGAATCGTGGCGGGGCATTTGTCCCGAGTTTGGTTTCCAAGTACATGTACGGAAAGATTCTTTTTTTTTTTCCCCACTGTGTTGAGAAAATTGACGATACCAATTAAATTAAAAGATGACCATCAATTAATTATAATTCACAGTACTTGGGTTGCGCCCCCCCATTGATTCTGTTAAGATTTAGCCTAGAAGTTGATCTGTCACCCGTTCACTAATGATAATGTCTTTATCGGCTACACTTAATTTTGTATTACAATTTGGCAGTTTAAATGCAGCTCCAAAATAGAGTTGGCAATTTGTACATTTTTGAGAAGTGCAAAAACAAGATAGCCATGTAAAGAACAGATTTAAGCATTTTGTTTGCTAGAATTGATAAATCTGCATGTTCCATTAATTCTATTGACAAAGAGATTATTTTGTTCCTTTGGTTTAACTGATCAAAAACTTGGAAGATAACATTTCAATGTAGTTTCTGGAAAATGTAGTTCTTTTTTTTTTCCATTTCTCTGCACTTACAACAATTCTGTTGTCAGCTAATAAGGATTCACATGGTAAATCGGCAAATTGGATGGACTCGCCAAAAAGTAAGTGGCATCTCCTCTTTGGTCATTATTAGTTTTTGCCAAATGATGAAAAAAATGGACAGTAGATTAAATTGAATCTTGAGAGTAATATTATATTAGCGGTTAAATTTACAAACACAAAATTCGTCTATGTATTACGATGTTCATAATTCCTAGTATGTTTATACGAACTCTTTGGGCACTATTGCAAGGATGTTGGCTTGGATAATCTGTTCACATTGTATATTCATCTTCAACTTTTTTTTTGTTTTGAGCCAAATTTATTATTTTTCGACTTGCTTTGGCTGTTTCTTATATCAAGGTAGAAATGCATATAATTATCAATCTACAAGTTGTATATTTAAGGTTTTTCGCTTTAAGATGCTATTCTACTCTTTATTTGTGGCATTGAGGTTTGAGGCTTCTCGTGGCTTTAAATCTTTGATATGTATAGCTCTCATCAAAATAATTGGTACTAGTATGTAAATCCCCTATTATATATATCCATTGACGAGATTGAATATCATTTCAGGTGCTTCATCTCATGATTGGCTCTTCCAATTTGGGTATGCTAACTTGCTAAGTGTGATGATTCTTGTTGTAAAGATTTCCCTTGCGTTGCATATAATGGGAGTTAAAATCATGACTGTTTTGACAGGTTACTTTGTTTATGTTTTATCTACTCTTGTTGCGACTTGTAATGGATGGCTTTGCTGGTCTAATGCATGTGGCTTTATCCTGATGGGTAGGTTTCCTCAAGCTAGGATAATAGATGTGACTCCATTTCTAGTTCCTGGGGTTTTTCTTTGAAGATCCTAATTATGAGATTTTGTTTCAGCCTTCCCTGAAATTCTGTTTCTTGCGGCATTTCTGCTGCTTCTATCTTTCTGGTATGTTCTGGCATGCTTTCAGTCTTAATATGTATGTCTTGGTTATGTATTCCTTTTATTCCCACTGCAATACTATTTACTTCTTAAACCTCTTACTAGTTGAGTAATGAAGTTGCTAACTATGTAATGCTCCTATAACTGTACCAGTTTATTTGATACCGACATACCGTAGTTATGTCAATGTCAACTTTAGCGTACGATGGAATCAGTTATCAGCCAACACTTTATTGAGTAATTACCACCAGTGTACAAATAGCGCTTGGCTGGGGTAGACTCTGTGGCAATGTAAATACACATGGCCGTGATTGAGTGCATATAACAGGCACTTAGTGTCTATATTACTGATAATTTTGACTTGTTTACCCATAACTAAATGTGGCTGTCAATGTAATCTTCTAGAGATATTCTAGGCTTACTTACCAATAGGTTTCAAGTGGTATTTTATATTTGATCAAACAATGACCATAAAAAAGATCACAGAAAACCAAATCTCGAAGTGTTCCCGTGTTATACTATACTTCTTTCTTATTCAAAAGTATGGAAATCTCACGTTTTCGTCCCTCCCTTTCTGTTTTTCGAAGTGTTCCCTTTCTGTGTTTGAACCATCATGATTACGTAGTCATCTCTTACGGTTCATAAAAATGAGATTTTGTCAATCTTCAATTAAATTAACTTATTGACATCATGATCTTAAGTTTTGAAAGAAGAGAGAAACTAAAAGGTGGCCGGGTTAGTTTGTGTTGAGAAATTCTCATTACTGCTGCTGAATGTACCTAAAAATCATCCGTTCATGTTTTTGTATGAGATATTTTATATTGTATAGTGCAATAAATTTTTTAAAATATATGTAGCATTTATGGCATTGAATCTATAGGGTCGACCTTTGCCATCAGACAAATGATGAAGAGGATGATGATGAAGAAAATACTACGCAACATCCTCTGTTGGAAAATTCCAAGAATCAACTGGCCTCTTCAAATGCGGATGGTCGTTGGAAATGTTGTTCACTTCAAGGTGTTCATGTTGGTAGCCGACAAAAATTTGTTATTGTGGTGCGAGACATAGAAGTATTTTGTTGATTCTCTTTTATAGTTGTTATTTGCACACTTGCTTTGTATGAAATATTGTTTCCTATTCTCTTTCATGATCATTTTATTTTGTGATTTTATATTTCTTTTGTCCTCAGGTTGTTGTGCTGATCTTCACATTAATGACATCTTTTGCTGTCGTTATCTGGATTGGTGCGGGGAAGAATCCAATTGATTCTTCCCTTGTTGCTCAGGTATGAATGTTTTCCTTCCCCCCACGCATGTAAAAATTTTGCTATAACCTGACAAAATACCTTCATTATCTAACCACCTATTTTGTTAACATCTCGTCTTCTTATTGTAACAATTCTGAAGATTAAATAGTTGTTAAAAGAGGACAAAATCTCCCTGAAACTCTACTACGAGCTTTCATCCAAGCCTCAATTTGTTGTTGCACAGGTATACGTCGATTTTTTTGCCATAGCATTGCTCTTATTGGGAGGAGCTCTAGGTTGCTATGGTGAGCGGCTGCTTTTTCTTTAGTTTGTTCGGTAGCATGTTATTTATGTCTTTTAATCTGGTGCTTGGTGCTGTACACCATATTCCCATATTAGTTGTTCTCATCCCTCTTCAGTCTACCATCTTTCTATGAAACTGACCTGTGCTTCAGCTCCTGTGAAATTCTCAAATTTATCTTATGTTAAGCTTATTTTTATGTGGAATTGGTTTAAATTTTGTGGAAGAACTCAATGTATGAAAATCTATTATCTATTTACCAGTTGTACTGGCGTCACATATCCCGCTAGAGCTACTGGGATGAAATTTCTTTGTGTAATTCGGAGGCTTGAGTTTTCTAGATCCTTTTAGCAGTTTATATGTGCAATTCTTGGGGCAAAGCAGCTTTGGCCTTTGTGCTTTGCATTAATGCTTTAAGTCTTTGTATGTGAAAGAAGGCAGGGTCATGCATTCTTGCAGTTCTATTTTTTTTTTCAGAAAAGTATCGTTTGCATGCAACAATGTGACTTATATTTTATATGTTGTAATTTTCCCCTTAATTTTTACTTGAATTTTCAGGTTTCATATTGTTTTCTAAATTGAGCAAAGTCAGATCTGAGAAAGGTTCATCAGAGAAGTGGAAGGTATTTACCTGGTAATTTTTTTAAAAAAATATTTATATTATTGTTTTTGACAAGTATTTCTTCACGATCTTCATTTTTATGCTCAACGACTTTTAAACTTATGGAATTTTTCCACCATATGTAGGTTGCTGGTTTAGCAATTGTTTCTGTTTTGTGTTTCATGTCAAGTGCTTTGGTAGCTCTTCTTACGAATATACCTGTAAGTGGAGTGGACAATGGCTCCAGATCTCACTAATTATCTATATGAATATTGAATAGGATTCTTTTTGTCTAGTATGGGTATTTCCTTTCTTATTATGCCTTATTTTCTTTCCGCAGCTTTTCTACCACTGGAATATGGAGAAAATAAATGGACTGAAGGCATTAGTTCTTCTGATTTTGTACTATTTTATAGGTACCTCATCTGTTGCAATATCATTTCTATGAAATTCAGATCATCTTCTTTCCTCATTTACAAGTTTTCTCATCTTAGTTATGTCCCAACAAGATGCGAGCTTGTTGCCTCTATATGGATGTGTTCTGCTAAGTGGCCCTGCTTAATGTTTTATACATCTTCATCTACAGTGATTATCTCAATCGCAGAATTCGGAGCCAACATAGTTTACTTTTTCTTAGTTGGAAAATAATGCACATAATGGAATAGGAACTTCTAATGCAAAGGATTTGCCAATGACAGAATGGGATTTAACTAGTCGAAGGACTGACTGATAACCAAAGCTACATGATTTATGATTTTATTGGGAGCAAGGCCTTTTATTGATCTAGTTTATGCTTTGTATGATTTGATTTGCTCTTTATGTGTCTTCTGGTTTGGTTTTGAATGAGTAGTGTTCCCTCTCTCTCCATCTCTCGTTCTCGCATCATCATCACTATCATGATGGAAGTTCACTAAGTTTTTCATCAAGTGTTGAGACCTGTGTTTATGAATTTGTCTCTTAAATTTTATAATATTATCGGTTCTTATGCTACTGCAGGTTCATCTGTGCCCTCAGCTTTTGTATTATGGTTCGTGAGAGAATTGCCTGCCCCAACTCCTACTAATAGACAAATACAGTCTAGAGAAGTAACTTTTATCAGCTATGGGACGGCAGAGGCACATTATCCTCGGCATTGGGCTGCTACGACAAGTTCAAAGAACCAGGTTTGTACAATGTATTTATATTTTCTTCAATATTCTATTTGATGCAAGTCACTTCCCAAATTTATCTTTAATTGCTTTAATAAATTCATGCATTTTGATCTGGGCCAAATTTACTCGACTACAGTGGACAAAAAATGTTTGGGGTCTGGAGTGGTGGTCAGTTGGGGGGGGGGGGGGGGGGTGGGTTGGGTTTTAAAAGGCATGGTTTTGTTTACTTTATTGAAGTTTTTGGACTCATCCAGTTAAAACTTACTGCAAAATAATTTTCATAGGTGTGAACTGATGATTTCTTGGATGGAACTTGCAATTTAGATGGGGGTTTCCCTGATTTTGACCAACCTGTGAATACAAACTGACCGGTGATCCTTGATGTTTTTGGTAATACAACTCCAAAATGCAGCAGAATTAGAACACCTTTGTCAAATGTGACAATTGTCAGTCATTATTGTCAGCAAGAGTTGGTCTAAAAGTTAGCTAGTGGCCTTTTTGGTTGCAGTCGCAGGTATCAAGAGCAAGTCCCATATAAGTTTGGCATCAGTTTTGGAGGATGGGCTATTTTCTCTGTGCTTTGTTTGTTGTTGGATGGAAGAAGGGACCAGGTCAGGTCAGGGTCCAGACGAGGAACGGGTGGCCTCAGATCTTTTTTGTGCAGGCATTTGAGTTGCATGCCATTTGATTTGATTTCATAGGTGTCTGCTGCATGTGAAAATATACTTAGTTAGAAAGGAAAAAGGATTCCACTTTATTGCAATGGAATCTCAAAGTTTGCTTTAGCATAATGTTGCTTGATAATACATACCCTTTCCTATATAATAAAAAAAAAAAAAATCGTTTAGATTTCCAGGAGTGATTCATATATATAAGTTTGGTTATATATGAACCACTCCTAGCAAGAGCTCGTGCTCTAAATTCTACAATTACTACACTTGCGTGTACAAATTGATTATGGATTTATGTACCAGAACTTTAATCTCAATGAGCCTAGCTTGTTCGTTAATGGATTCTATTTTTCTGAAACTTTGACTCAAATTGGAGAACAGTCCGGTCCCGACTTTTGTAATTGGATTTGGATGGTCGATGAAGAAACATTTTTAAATCGACGGGGCGGGTTTAACATTGACAAGTACTTACTTCCTCATTGGCAGAAAGAGAGTCCCTTTTGAGACTACTAATGAGAAACATTGGGGTCTTTGTTTGGTGAAATGTCATGAGTCGATTGGAAGGTGGCAAGCCACGGGTTGAACATCCGGAAGGTCAAGAGATTGGTCTTGGGTTGGCACATTCGGAAGCCTAGTAGGTGGTTAAAAAGAAGAATGAAATGAATGTGACCAGTTTGTTTGTGCAGACTTCAGTTCATACAAGTAGGAGGAAAAGGAAAGACGGCGTTATCATGGCCCAGTCCAACTGGAAGCCCATATTCGATAGGAAGACCCGTCAAGAGGATGATCCATATAGAAAAAAGATTAGGCCGGGAAGCAACTTGGAGTTCGAGGAGTTTGGGTTCTTACAAGCTTCAGACTTTGAGGGAAGAAGATTTTTCTCTTGAAGCTTCTCTTCATCTTCTGTGTCTCGAAGAATGAATGTGCAACAACAGCAGCAGCAGCAGCATAATCAATCGAATGCGAAAGTTCTCTCTTTTGATGACATCTCAAAATATTTCTCTCTGCCACTTTCTGACGCCGCTTCCAATCTCGGTACGTAAACCTCGGCCTTCTCTCTCTCTCTCTGCATATATGAATCAAGGGATTGACAATTTTGTGTGTATATTCTCGATTTCATCCACCTGAGTTTTCTTGCTTCTTCTTATTATTCTTCCCTGTCTGATGAATTATCCAACCGGGTTTTATACGAGTGGGGTTTCCCCTCCTCCTTCTCCTTCCGGTCTTCAGCAGAAACTGATGGATTATCTACTTCGCTTGGCATGAAAATTCAGTGGTGCTACTTTGTTTTGTATCTCAGTGTCAATACTGGGTCGTTGATATTGAACGAAGATGTGTCCAGTTGGGTTGTGTTTCTTCTCCATTCTCTTCCATGTAGTGTCCCATAGGGTTTTTGGCATGTAAATTCATTACCGATGCGTTTATATAATATCTCAGTTTCAGCCTTGTGTCATTTATATTAAATGGCAGTGGTGGTGCTCTTATATTCTACTTAAGTGGGTCTTCCTGCTTCTTTTTGTGAACTACCTAACTGGTTGTTAGCCCGCAAATTCATTTTTTCTACTTAAATAGCTTATTGTTGTCGATATCCCATTGAAATTGTATAAAATAGCTAGGTGGTCAGCCCATTCTATTCTATCCATATGGTTTTCCTTAGTCTTCTTATTAATGTTTAATGTCTTGGGTATATCCCATTGATAGTTTAGAAGATAGCTTAGCAGCTTGCATGTTCTATGTGTCCAACTTTTTTTTTCCCTTCGATTTTTTTATGGATAGTTTTGTTATGGTTATTGAAATTTGCTGTTTATTTTAACTGCTACTTATTGCTTTTTAGGTCAGGAATTAAGAGTATTTTAAGTGATTAGTAATTTAGTTAACAATGAATTAGTTTGACTTGATTTCCGTATTAAAGCGTTTCCCTAGTTCAATAAAATTACCAAAAAGAATCAATTAACCAAACTTATATTTGTTAATAACCTAAAAAAACTCGATAGCTTTCAAATTGATCGCCCGTCATGATTTTGTTTGTAACAACTTGAATTGGTTATCAGCATCGAATTCCGATTCACTGCTTGTTTTATGCCTCACGGTCAAGTCTGGATAATTCTGTATTCTGGATGAAGTAGCCATCAAGGTGGTGATGCCATTGCCCATTGGTGTTGGTGTGTTGCTTAATGTTTCCTTATTGCAGGTGTATGTGTAAGTGTTCTGAAGAAAATCTGTCGTGATAATGGACTTGATAGGTGGCCTTATCGGAAGGTAGGCTTTAAACCCCCCACCCCGAAATGTACTATTTTGACATCTTTTGACTTTTGAAAGTACAAAACGATATTTATTTTGCCTTTTTGTTATTGGTTCTTTATGACTCTAGTTTTTAGCTGGAAAGAGCATTGAAGAAATCAAAAGGCATGCTGCTAGAGAAAAGGCAAAAGAGCGTATTGCACTGGCAAAGGCCCTTAGACAGAGGTATTGAAAGTTCTACTGTTTTTTGAACCTGCAACTTGGTGAAAATCTTGTAGTCAACGCATACTTTTTCAAAGGTACAGTGATATTAGGTTCAGGTAACCTAGATGATGGCTCACAGCTGCCTAGGCACTAGATCTTCTGGCACGGTTGTGTTTTCATTTCTAAACTCTCATATGGAAACTGGATATTTTACTGCTGTTGATTGGCGAATTATCCTACGGAATGGATCAAGTCATTGTAGTAAATCTAAATAGGAAATTATCTTGGTGTTAAGAAGCATATTTGACTTATGCCAATGCAGTACATTAGAAGATAAAAGGGCTGGTGGAAAATGAAAAACTAATGGAAGTGCTGTAGTCAAAGAATTGAAAGGATCAGGTTACTGTCATGCATAATAGCAATTCAGTTAAAGAAGCAAGACGTGATGGAATCTACCTCTATTATCTTACTTACAGATTTAAATATTCATATTGAATCATTCTTGAAGAAACAGGGGGGACTGGATGAACTCATGGTTTAATTTAAGAATCATTCAGATTTCATCCAGCCTTTACTAAGAAGTATGAACCCTACCAAATATTGAATCTGTTGATTTATAGCGCAATGTTATTTTACTTTTCAACCTGAAAACATCTCGGTGCAACTGAAGAACAGGCAAGTGGAAAAAGGAAAGTGAAAAAAAAGGGCGAAGAGGCATGGATCACCAATGGGAGTTGGTTTTGATTTTGACCATTGGACCTCTGCTACTGTAGTATATTCATTTTTGTTTCATATGCCTTGTGCAGTTGATTTTCCTTATGGTAGTTTTTCAATGTGGGTAGTAAACTTTTTGTGCTGATGTAGTTTGTCATGTGGAAAATGGACACCTTTGTCGTTGATTATTTTGGTGACCCACTATGCTCTGTTTCTTTTTTCCCTTCTCTAAGTTCTCTTTCAAGTTGCTTAAGATATTATGGTCTTCTAGGCGGCATAAATTTTCAGCAATGGAAGTTTAATTGACACCTGGGTCCTTTGTTCACTGTCTCTTCTAACGCTTGTGATTTGTGGACAGTGGCTCAGAGTACCAAAACAATGATGTTTCCAAGTTACAGGGTATATCCTCTCCACCTCGTAAGCTTCCACAACCAGGAAGCAAGGAAATTCAAATTGGAAGGCCCCAAGTCTTAACTAAGGGGATGTCAACATTGGATGAATTCAAGCATGGATTCCCATCAGATGGGTTATCAAGTGTTACATACAAATGGTGGGGCAGCAGCAGTCCTCAGCGTGACGAGGGGATTGACAGCAGTGAAGCAAAATCTGATGAGCTAGAAAAACCTCAATCTGAAGGCAAGGCAGATACTGGTGCCTCATCAGTGAAAATGGATGAAGAAAAGCCTGGAAAAGGGGGTGTCAAGGTCCATAGTGGTTTGGAAGGGACTGGTTTATTGACAGCTGTTAGAAAAAAAGCTGCAGAAGAAGGAAGAGAAACACTTAAGCTTCATGTTCGTAGGAAATATGGCGTAAACAAGCTTGGCAGGAAAGATAGACGACTGTTGATTCGAATATTTGACTCTTCGTTGCCAAAAGGGTGGATTAATGGCCTTTGAAAATTTTTGGGCACTCTGATAATGTACAGGAACCTATCTTATGAAGATGGAGATTGTGTAGGATCGTTCTAAGTGGTCAGTCAATTCAATTACCAATTTTCAGTTCCTTGAGGATATGACCTCTCTTTGGGTTCTCTATTTTTGGAACACTATGGCTGTTGTTGCTGATTATCTATCGAATTTCTTGTACCAGGAAGAGATTCAATATGCAATTGTAATGTGCCTAGTTAGTAGTTGAGGTGTTAAGATTCTGGTTTGGAGTTTTATGGCTGATGTCTTTTTGCATATGAGTTACAACATGCCCTGTGTTCACATGATTGAGATATAACTCGTCTCTCCAAGCATTGGATTGGGTATGTTGACGCCAGGTTTCAAAGTACATTGAGAAAATGCCAGGTTTCGACTGCCGATGAGCTGCTATACTGCACCGAAATGCGTAGACAATGGCAAAACTGGGAAGAAATATATTTCTTGCAGTAAAGAAGAGTCACCAATTTGAACCTTTCTGCCACGAGTCTTAAATTTCCCTCACCGGGTTTATTCAACCTTGATCACTGACAATTTCCGGGCAAGGCAATGTTCATCTTTTCACTTTCCACACGCACTAGAGGAAAAAAGTAATCACGAAATGCATTTAACCTTCATTAGGAGATTCAATAGCCATGACACAATCCAATATAAAACTATTGCCTAGCCAAGGGTAATGCAAGAACAGTATGATCTTTCACCGCCCCTACATTATGTCCAATGACTGGGCAACTTTAAGAGAGTTTTACAGGAGTTTCTCCAAACATAACCATGTGCCTAAATCAGGCTTGAAAATCAAAGTGTTTAATGTAAAACAACATCAAATCACCCTAGAATACAACAGTATCAAGCATGGTTCCGAGGGTCTGAACTATATTTGAAGACATCAAGTTCGACACATGCTCTTCCAGATGCTTCTTAGCATCTTGCCTCCCAACATTTGCAATAGCAAGTTTCTCTGGGGACAATTCATCTTCTTCTTGAACTGCCTTGTTATATTTGATGGCCAAGTTGAGCATGTCCTGATTTCAATCAATAATCAAATTAGAATTAAGATTCTACTCAAGTAGAAATAAAACTCATGAAACCAGAGTGAAAAGGTTGGGAAAATGGAGCTCTGATCTAAGAAACAATAGTCAAAATATATAAACCAAACAGAACCACATTGAGGATGTCTTGGATCTCTCACAGAAGCTTATGAGGTAGAAAGCACAACTACATGAGGTACATAGATTGATAGATACATTAAGCACGAGCTTGCTAAAATGCAATAGTGGTACAAAACTATGAAAGGCCAATAACTCTTTGACCAGAATTCCAGCCAAGTAAAAAATAACATAGTAAAGCATATAGTTCGCCAGGTAAGGTCCAAATGCTAAGCTGGGACAGGAAACTCAGTGGAATTGGGAACCAAAAATACGAGTTGGCTTGGTTCAAAAAATGAAGCTTTACCGGTGTTTTTTTTTTTTTGAATGGAAAACTTTTATTAAATGAAGCAACAAAGGGGTGCAACCCCCAAATCACAAAGAAGAACAGTTTAAAAGATCAAACACACTTCCAGGGAGATAATAAGTCCAAACAATACTCCAGAAGAAGATATAATTTTGTAATCAAAGCAGAGTTCCTATGACTGAATCATGTTATGCTCACCAATTATTGGTTCATTAAAATTCCTCGACCTAGATTCAACAGTGACCCTCTAAGACATAATATATGCTTCAGCCTCTAATTCAATGACAGCCAAGACAGAGTGACAGCATCAGGCTCAACATTGGGAGGTGTTTCTTAAGGAAGAGAGAGTGATTTTGAGCGTGATATAAACTCAAACCAACATTGACAGAATGCTTACAGCCTTAAACCAACCACTCACCTGCACAGTTTGCTCATTTGTTTTAGAATGGGTATCAAATCGACGCAGGGTCAAGCCATCAGTCCACTTCTTCTTATGCAGGTTCAGAAGCATCTTCTCCTCAAGTTCATTTTTTCTATAGTTTATGGCTATGGAGTAGTAATGCCTGTTCAGCCCATGAATCAAAGCCTGACAAAGGGATAGGACATAAGGCATGAAATATGAAACATAATTAGATACATATTATTTTCATTTATTGCAGACACCCAAACCTGAATCGATGGTTTGTTCAGATGCCCAAGATTAGACGTTGTTTGACGTGGTTCTTGGCCGAGCATCATTGTTTGAGGGTTGATGAGACGGAATGCATCAATAACTACTTTCCCTTTAACACTCTGAATTGGATCGACCACCACAGCAACAGCTCTTTGATTCAATGCCTCAAAACTCTGAAAATAACACCACAATGATGAAACATGAATCAAAACATTCTCCAAGCATTTAAAAAATATCCAGAATGGATCTGGGATGGATATCAGGCTCATAGTAAAAATATAACTTCATTACAATGAACCGTACCAAACAAGGTTGTGATCAAAGCAGTATGTTTCAATCGGAAGGAATATTAAAATAAAAATTGACAGAGAGTAAACACTAAGGATTGCAAAATAGATGTATGTAATTCGAGCCTAAGATTCCCTTCCAATAACAATGCCACATCCCAAAAAATTCATCAATGGCATGACAGGCTACTGCTGTAGGTGAACAAAAGAAGAGATGAACAAAATAATTGTCCTAAATCAACACAACCACAGCATCCACGAGGTTCACTCTGAGACAAGAAGGTAGATACTATTGTACCACTCTCGAAAAGCCTTCATAATGCTCACACTTTAGTATTCTCCAAGAAGTGTATCAAAAGTAGTATTTTTGTGCAAATATTTATAGAATTTGAGAGCCTGTGTTAACTTTGGTACAGACATAAGACATTGCACATCCCAGCAGGCTACCACCAAAGTTACGCAACCCCATTATTTAACTGGTGCAGGAAAGTTTTGAATAACATCTCAACCAGGGAGGACCACCAAAACAAAGTTAAAGAACAATTATAACAATCAGAGGAAATTAGCAAAGAGAACATCCAGTCCATGGTATATTACCTGCTGAGTGTTTATATCAACACCAGAAAGCCAGCAACCAAATCCGGGATGTGAATGGTACCAACCAACAACCATCTCTGGTCTGCCATAGGAGAAATTACAAAGTAATTAATAAGCATAAAATTACAAGAGAACAGAATACGGGAGAAGTTTTGCATGAAAAGTAGAACCATCAACTATCATCTGGAAGAAAGTAACAGTTTGACAAGTAACAAAAAAGCCCTAATGCCAACTCTGTTAAACTAGGGCATTACCAGAAATATATAAAGGTTAGCTTCGGTAAAGCTTCAGAATTTGCAATTTAGGATTCTCAGCTGTCAGTATATGGAACACAACAGAAAATTAAATGAAATAGCTTGCCAAGATTTGAGTGGGCAGATGCAGTAAAATCGAAAGATTATTACAACCCCAATATCACACAAGATAAATTGGAAAGGACGGACCTGCCAGTCTGCTTGAGCATGTCAAGCATATCGGTCTGGAAGACGTGGTCGACGGCCTCGACACTAACGCCGGTACCGCTCTGGGGCATGGCGAAGACATCGACGACTCTGACAGTATACTCGTCGACGAACTCTCCAAGCATGAGGCCCATGACCTCCATCGGAACCCCGGCCCTCCCATGCTTCAGCATCTTGAGGAGCGCCAGCGACGATATGTAGACTTGCTCCGAGGAGTCGAGCAGCGGAGAATCGGGATGCGGCTGACCCATCCCTCCCATTCCTCCGCCAAATATCCTCTGCAATCTCTCCATCTTCTCTCTTTGTCTGCTGCTTCGATTGAGAGATTAATTGATTAGCAAGAAAGGTTGCCGAGATCTTGCTCCACCTTCAATTTTTTTAAATAGGGAGAACGGTGATGAGACGGGTCGGATGGAGGTTTTGGTAGATCGGAATGAAAACTTCCTGCGGCCCACTTGTGTAGGCCATTCTCTAAATAAATGGCCCATTTGTGTAGGCCATTCTCTAAATATATGGCCCATTTGTGTCGGTCATACTCTAAATAAATGGGCCAAGAATATCGTATTATTGGGTCACCAAATATCGGGCGAGGCATAAAAGGTCCAGAGCAGAAATGATAAACAAACAAAGAAATTAACAAGAAAGAGATGGCTTGGCCTTGATTGGTGAAGTTGAGGGCTAACAAGAAGCCACTAGCAGTGACTTGGAAAAAGAAGGTATCTTCACAGTGATTCATGTGCGCTGCATTTGGATGGGTGTTAAAGCCAAAGGCATATTTTACTTATTATGAAGTGGCTTTTGAAGAAAGAGTGCCATTTCATTCTAGTTCCTACTGCCTTTTGTTCATAATCTACGTAAAAATTATCAGTCAAAGTCAGGACGATAAGTTGAATGAAACTTGACTTAATTTTTGTGGACATAAAATAGCCCTATAGAGCATGGAGGAATTTATAATTGAGATATGATGTATAATTAATAAAAGTTTTACGGATTAGATTAGATTTTAAGAAAGAAAGAGGAGGGTGTTATTTTCAAGGAATAGCAAGATACCCAATGCAACCTCTGTTCACCTCATCTTTTTGCTTTTCCTTTACTGTTTCTCACACAATCTCTCTCCCTCTCTCTCGCTCTGGTTTCCTCCATTGCAAACCAAGCTTCCTTTCCAGCTTTCTGAGAGGTCCCTTTCTTCTCCACACACTCAAGACCCACCAACCATTTCACCCACCTTTGCTTTTCGTTCCCTCAAACCTCACCATTTTGACATATATTGATTTAATATACAGGTAACTCACCATTTTCCCTTTAAAGATTAGGTTTTTATCTGGCTTTCATTGCAATTTCTTTCTGTGGAATTTTTTTGGCCCACTAAAGGCTAACTTCTGCTTCTAAACTACTCCTTTCTGACACTCTGCCTTTCGGGGGCTACTGGGGTTTTGGTCGGATTGTGTTATTTTAGGTCTATGTTGGCCTATCTATGCTCATTGGGTCTCTCTTGGTTCCAAAAAGAGACGCCCTTTCTTTGCTCTTGTGGCTGCTCAGGGAAGAAGATCGAGGAGGTTAGCATAGATCACTGCAGAGGTAAATGGTTTCTTTTCTGCTAGACTTTTTTTTTTTACTCTGGAGATTCACATTATATATTTCTTGCGTCATAAGTGATGCTTTTTATACCCTTTTTCTGGAGTTCGATTTGTGATGCCCAAGCATCTGACTCATGGGTTTATGAATGTTGAATTTATGATCGTGTTTTGAAATATTATGAAACTTAATTATAGGGCACTTAGGATTTTCGTATTGAATTCACTATTTGTTCATATGGAACTGTCGATGTTAAAGTATCTGAACTTATTAGACTATTAATCCGATTCAATTTTACGCCCCTATTGTTCCATGCTTGTTTTAATCTTTTGAGTTGGTTTTGATGAAGTCAGGAATCTAACTAATACATTATTCTATAATAGAGATAGGCCACCTTTTGTTTTTTTTCCCCTATTTAATATTTATTTGAGTGTTGCTATTGGATATGTATGGTTTTTAGGTGTTAGGAAACTTGTGCCGTTCGCATTAGGATTCTCTCAAATTTTACTGCAATAGTTGAAATCATACGTCTTAGAACTTTAGACTTTGAGATGCTTGTTTGCCATTATAATTTTTATGGATTTTCATGACAAGGTTCTACTTCCCAGGCTGGAATGTGTTGATTGTGTGGCGCTTGAAGTAGGACCAAGTACAAGATCAAATTTTGATCTGGGAATATCAGCAATGTCTGAGAATTCCCTGAACAAGGATTTATCAAAGAAGACATCTATTTTGGGTCTAAAACTATGGGTTCTGATAGGAATTTCAGTTTGTGCATTTATAGTTGTGATTCTTTGTATCTTATCTGTGTGGTTTACATATCGGAGGAAAACCAGAAGATCAGTGGACAAGTTATCAATACCAAATGTTTCAAAAGATATCAAGGTCGACATGGTTGGGGCGCAGGGTTTGTATGATCATCCTGAAAGTGTATCTCTTACAGTCAATGATAAATTGAGTGACAAAAACTCGGAGAAGGTGCTAGCTCATCTGGGAATTAGTAAATCAACTGATGCTGATAACACCAGTCAGTGCAGCTCTATTTATCATCATGAGAGGGCGTGTAGTTCGCAGTCAGTTGAGGAGGGAAGCTCTGGGACTGTTCAGAAGCAATCTTCATTGTCACATGCAGGACTTGTTACTGCCTCCCCCTTGATTAGCTTGCCTGAAATTTCGGATCTTGGATGGGGCTATTGGTTTACTCTCAGAGATCTTCAATTTGCTACAAACCGTTTTGCTGCTGAAAATGTGCTTGGCGAGGGGGGATATGGTGTTGTATACAAGGGTATGCTGAGCAATGGAACTGAGATAGCTGTGAAGAAGCTTCTTAATAATCTGTAAGGCTATGCCAATGCACAATCCTTTACTGTTTTGGCCCTTATTTTTTCTTCTAATAAATTATATATTGAGGTTTTAGGGGACAGGCGGAAAAAGAATTTCGGGTCGAGGTGGAGGCTATAGGACATGTTCGACATAAGAATCTTGTTCGGCTTCTGGGGTACTGCATAGAAGGAGTTCACAGGTAGCTTCATTCTGCAAATATTTGTGTATTTATCACGTCATAGCATGTTATGTTTGTGAAGTTTCTAATATTTCCTTGTAATCCTTCTACATTAATTATTTCCCTGAAGAAGTTAGACTACCATTTTGGGTAAGAGCTTTGCAAAATGATATTTCACTGGCCTTTTGTATAGGATGTTGGTGTATGAATATGTGAATAATGGAAACTTAGAGCAATGGCTGCATGGTGCCATGCGGCAGCATGGTAGCCTTACATGGGAAGCTCGCATGAAGGTTCTTCTTGGTACTGCTAGGGCGTAAGTTCATTTATCTACTCAAAAGTGTTAATATTCAAAATCATACTTCTAAATTATTTTCAATTTGGACAAGAAGTCACTGTTTATGAGGGTTCCTTGTTAAAACTTGAAAATTTGGACATATAATGAATACTAAATGGAAATTGTTAACCTTCTCTATTTTTTTTTTTAGAATTTATGCTGGAACTGAAGGTTTAGCAGATTTTGCTATGTTTAGTTCATTAAAAGAAATGGTTTTTCATGCTTGGGTGGCAGGCTTGCTTATTTGCATGAAGCAATAGAACCAAAAGTTGTTCACCGAGATATTAAATCGAGCAACATCTTGATTGATGATAAGTTCAGCGCCAAAGTTTCTGATTTTGGATTGGCCAAGCTCCTGGGATCGGGAGAGAGTCACATCACAACCCGTGTTATGGGAACATTTGGGTATGTCTGGATATCGACTCCATCCATCAGTGGTTTCTAATTGAAGTATCTTCTGACAGGAGTCTCTCTTTCTTGAAATGCAGTTATGTTGCTCCAGAATATGCCAATACCGGCTTGCTAAATGAAAAGAGTGACATTTACAGCTTTGGAGTTCTCCTGCTTGAAGCAGTGACTGGAAGGGACCCTGTGGACTATGGTCGCCCAGCTAATGAGGTGCTTAACTATTCTTTTTTTTTTTATTGCTGCCTCTTGATATATGCTTATTTCTGTATTTGGTGGGTTGAATCTCACTTAATACAAAAGTAGATGGGTGGAGGATTTTTTTTTTTTTTTGTGAATAGGATATGTATCTTGTATTCAAGCCAATGGTGCTGGTCTTTGTGCTGCTCCGATTGTTTCCCTGGTCAACTCATTCACACCATTGAAACCGTAGCGTATTGGAATTATGTGAAAATCTAGAGGAGCAGAATTTTAATTTATTTGCTGGTGTTGATGACTTGATGCTGGTTACTTCTTTCTGCATGTGAACAGAAGGTGACTTCATCTAGGAAGAAATTCTAGTAACAACTTCATATTCATATGGCAGGTCAATCTTGTTGAATGGTTAAAGATGATGGTTGGGACGAAAAGAGCTGAGGAAGTAGTGGACCCGAATCTCGAAATCAAACCAGCAACACGTGCCCTGAAACGTGCCCTTCTGGTTGCGCTTAGATGTGTTGACCCAGATGCAGAAAAGAGACCGAAAATGAGTCATGTCGTACGAATGCTTGAAGCTGATGAGTATCCATATCGGGAGGTATCGACTTTCTCCCAGGATAATAGGACTGTTTACCAAAACTGACTTTTATGACTTTTATGAGTCCGGTGTCCTTAGATGGCATTTTTATCTGGTCTGATAAATGCCTTGTATCTCTTTAGATGGCTTAAAGCCATAGAGTTGAAGATGTTTACTCTTTCAATAAGGCAAGACCTTTTGTCTCTTGCATGGCTATTGTTTTGTCCTTTTAGCCGATGAGACTGACTTGTTTCAAGTTATGCAAATGTCTTCACAATTAAGAATTCAGAATCTTTTACCATGTTTATGGAGAAGTCCGTCCTCCATAGTTTAGCATCTTTTTCTTCTTACTCTCTCTCTTTTTTTTTAAATTTGAAGGATCGGAGGAATAGAAAGAGCCGAACAGCAAGTATGGAGCAGGAGCTTGAATGTATGAAAGAAACAAGAGACTTGGAGAACAAGGTAGGCGGTTCAGAGAGTAATGCATGAGTGACTGAAAAATGACGTTAGGACTGACAAAGACGAGATGGCCGGGAGAATAATATCTCACCCAGCTTAGACTCATTGATTATACATAATTGTGAGAAAGTTTGTTGCATGTTTATCTATGTAAGGGACTGAGGGAGGAATTTGATTGAGGATGGCCCATTTTTGGTTGGCGAGTAATTGACTTGTGAGGCATATGGATGAAGAGAGGTAGAGTTTCTTGTACAGGGAGGGTGGGAGGGATCAGTGACAGTGGGCTATCCTTTATTGGTTGGTCTTTGTTGTTTGTTTTTCACTTGATCATTATTCGTACTCATGGCCATGGCCATGGGTGAATTACTCGTTTGGTTTCACTATCCCATTTATGGATGTATCAAAATTCAATGATGGTTCTTGGTTTTCTTTGAATTTTCCTGTCTCTGTCTGTGTCTTTGTTGGAGTTTGATTTGAATTGATTTGAGTTACTCCCACTCCCACTCCCACTCCCACTACGGCACTACCACTAATGTAGTTTCAGTTAATTACCATTTGACCAATGGTATGGGTGTCATATTTTGTGGCGCACCCGCAGTGCAGACAACTTCTTTGTGAGTGATTGTCATCCTCTCACATTTTCTTTGATGGGTTCAAGCTTATGTTTAGCTCAAAGGCCAAAGCCCACTTCCCCGGCCCAAGACGAGCGAGGGCTTCCTGTCCCCTTGGGCTATTTTGGAGGACCAATATTTATTTGTGAATCGGAAGTGCGAAGAAGGATTCAAGTTCCAACCAAAAGGCAATGTAGTAATACATCCTGATGTGCTGTAGTCTGTAGAAATAGAATCATCCAGAATTATTAACAAAAAAATAAAAATAAAAAGAATGACTTTAATAACAAAGACTCGTTGCATGTTTAACAATTAATTGTATCAGGCAGTCTAGAGATTGAGATTCATTGAAAATATTTGATTTGCGTCCGTATAGTATATTAACGCCAAAAAAAAAAACGAACTAATTAATTTCATTATATATGATTTAAGGTTGTGACAAACAAAGTTATCATCTCTCTCAAAGCTAAGGTCTCCAAACTCTCTCAACTTGTGAAGCTATTTTTTCAAGGTAAGGGGAGGAGGATGGCGACGAGTCTAGCTCCTACCTTTCCTCCTCCTCCCCTATCATAAATCTACCATTCCCTTGTATGGATATGTCGTTTTTTCACCACATCGTCTTCATGAAGGTGAAATATGAATCTTCTCATCCATTTATCGTGGATTCCTCACCACACCGGTTCTTCTGGTGTGTTTCAAAGACACATATTTGATCTTTTTTTATAAAGGGGAAGTATATATAAGAACCTAGATCCAATCCATGTGTGTTGTGTCCAAGACAATGTTGTCTGGTGATTTTTTTTTGTTCTTAGTCTTTTAGTGCCTACTTTCCTTGGCTTCGGTTTGTAATTTCCTATGCCACTTTACGGCACTAGGTGTAACTTTGTTATCATGAAATGAATTGTTGGGGTTTATACTTTTTTTTAAAAAAAAAAAACAAAGTTATCATATTTAAAGGAATATCTCGTCTACAACTGGAGATTGTCTTTTGTTTTAGTGTCATCGAGAAGTTGGATGATAATTTACGGGTCATTTGATTCATAATTGAATGAGTGTGAGTGTGAGCATGTTCAATATGAAATAAAGAGTAAAATAGTCTTTTACATATCAAAACTTATTCTCTCGTGGAGAATAGTCATTCTCACAATCTCACCGTTTTGGTGAGCTTGACTATTCTCCAAAAAGGGATAATAGATGGTGGAAATGTGGAATGAGTTTGGGATTCCACCCTTTCAAAATCAACCAAACAAGAGAATTGACGTTGATTCTCATTTGACCCTCTAAATACCAACATATAAATATATATTTGTTATTCAGCTCTAGCTCGATCCTCCATATGTCAACAATATTCATATATTGCAAGAGGAGTAGGTGGATGGGAAATAGAATATTGATCATGCAATCAATCAAGTAGTAGGATACGGATCAAGGGAGAGAGATGACAATTAATGTCCATGATATGTATTTCACATAAAAGCTTAAGCAGGCGTGCCTAATAAGGCTCATCCCCATACAGTCACTATCAAAGTGGTATAAAAAATCCTTGAAAGGAAACCTTGAGAGCACTCACTTTTTTGACAGAAGTGGGTTTTCAATTGCCAAAGAGAAAGACTACACCATCATCCATGAATGCATATATATCAAGTGAAATATAACAAGTCAAGGATATATACGCATTGAATGGCATGTGTGAGCCATACTGGCAGGCATTAGTTCATGCATCATCATCCATGAAATAATTAGTGAGTGACATACATACATATAAATATGAAAACTCACTATAAATAGGTACCTAATTCTCTAGTTATGGCTCCTGGGGGAGAAAGAGGGAACTAAATCCTGCAACAAGCCATAGTCAGGAGGAAAATAGAGCTGTCCTTCATGTTGATGTTGATGATGGGCCATAGTAGTATTGTTTTGGTACAGCATGGTGGAAGTAGTGGGAACAGCTGCAGCTCGGTTTGGAAACAAGCGAGTGAGGAGGAGTTGTTGGGGAAAGGCCCTATGCCTGGAGGCGGCGAGAAGAGAAGGGGACAGCATTGGCATTGCTGCGTTGCCACGGAGAGTTGCGGGACAATGGTGGTTGTGCTGGCCTTCGTAAGTGGTGATCACAGTTGATGGGTCTTGGTATGATCTCTCTACTCTTTTCTTCACCCTGCACTTCTGGCTGGTGCATCTGTAGTAACTTCTGCAATTTGAATTTTATAATTAATTAATCAATTAAGACAACATATATACCATAGAGGAGGATAGGAGATCATGCATAATGCTAATTGGACTAATTAACTTGGCATATATCGGCCTCTGAAATCTCAAACTAAGCTACTTGCAACTGTACATCATATCCTTTTAGTAAATATTTAACCAATTCTCAATTGAACTCATCTTCGACCGAAAACAACACAAGGTTTCCAAGGTGAGGGGTTCATATATATACATAGCTTGGTGTGAATCCATCTATAGCAAGTGTGGATATTGTCCTCATCCTTCTTTTATTGTTATTTACTCACCAAAGTTTAGTGGTGATCCTTCAAACAAACATCTATAATTTGGACAACAAGATACAAGGAAAACTAGCAATCAAAGATGGATGTTTGAAACATTAATCTGTAGTCTATTGTTTAGTACGTACCTATCTATACACATATATACCAAACACAAACACAATAAGTAAAAAATGAATTATACCTTGGATAAGGGCTATTCTTGACAGCCTTTTGTCCATATTTTCTCCATCTGTAACCATCATCCAGATTATCAATCTCGCTCTTGGTCTGAAATGCAAATCGAGGCTCCCTCGGCCTTTTCTCTTTCTTTTTAGCATTGTTTTTCCTGACAAACATTCCAAAATCAAGGTCAGTATCAAAATTAATCTTGTAATCTGAAATACATATTCAACAGCGGACAGCCCCAAATAGATGGACATTAAACGCCTCTACGGGTGTGTATATATATATTAGGGTTTGAAACTCAGAGGCTAGTTCTATGGCATTTCAAGGAAATAATATTTGTTGATAAGAATCATTGGAAGGTAGTGGAAGTAGTCTTCTGACCTAGGAAAATAGTCATTGGAGAGATTTTGAGAAAGTCTACCTTGAAAATTAAACAGACAAAACCCTATTGAGCAAGTCCTCTCAAAATTAATTAAGCTTGTTTGAAAAGAAAAAAATTAAAGCAAATAATTAAAAAGCCCAAACACTTTCTTAGATTTGTCATCTGCTGCATCTTCATGAGTATTAATCTCTCTGGGATGCTTGTCCTTGATCTTGTCTGAATCATCTTCAGGTCCGGCCTCGTTGGAAGAGGAAGAGACTGATGAATTTGGAGTTGAAGGTGGGATTTGATCCCCAACAGCAAATCTCTTCAAGTTAGCATCTTCTTCAACATTGGGATCAGTGATAACATCAGATGAAGAGCAAGACATGTCAAAGGCTCTTGAGAGGGTGTTGTAGTCCATGGAAAGACTTAAGGAGTCAGTGAAGCTCGTGTTTGAGGGGGGAGCCACCGAAGGATCGAACCCTGCAGCTGCAGGTTGTATGTGATTTTGTGTGGGTGTGATGTTGAAGAATGGAAAGACTGACGAATCATTATAGTAAAAAGGATCATAATTATGAAATGGATCTTGTTTTTGATCATTATTTGACATGGATCAAGGAGGAGGAGGAGAAGAAGAGGAGGAGGAGGATGAAGAAGAAAAAGCTTAAGGTGTTAGGTGTGTGTGAGATGTGAAAGAAAGCTAGTTTGAATTATGGTCTTGAATTTGTTCTTACAAGAAAAAAGACTTTTTCTAGTGATTGTGTGTGTGATAGAGAGAGAGAGAGAGAGAGAGAGAGAGATTTAGATGGTAGGTTTTGGCTAGTTCACTGTGTTTTTGTTCTTTTGCAGTAAAATATGTCAAACTTGTCCTATAAACACCTACATCTACATACATGTATACATATATATTATCATCGGTTAATTATTACGTCAACGTTTAAATTTGAAAGCTATATAGTAATTGCATTAGTAGCTAGGTTTAATGAATATTTTGTTTTCCCCAACATTTGATTAGTTATTGGTTTTCAAAGTTGACATACATTTGATATGTTGTATCCATAACTAGCAAGTAGCAACCTTCATATATAGTCCAATAGCATATTTAATAACTTATGTTTGGATTCCATATATAAAACTACAATATTTTGGCTTTTTAATAATATATAATTAAAAGGGGAATGAAGGAGAATAGGAAATTGGAGGAGAATTATAATCACGAGTGGTGGTCAATGTATTATTCCAACTTTACGGTTTCTTTCAAGTCTATATATAATGATAGTCGAGATTACACACGTGTCCAGTATTGACAGTAACAGGCACGTGGGATTCTCATACATCATCGCCGTTACAATACATATTGGCGTAGTTTGCGGCAAACTTTGTGTGTTTCATGAAAAAGCAATTAAGCAAAGCTTAATTGGTCAAACATTAACATCCTCTTCCATCCAAACAAAAGCTTGGTTATATAACTCCATTTGACATATATGCATCTCGTCTCTACTCTCATGATCAGTCGTCTCCTGTTGTTTTTCTTCTTCCGTTTTGTCTTTTTGACCTAGCTTAGCTAGCACCTTTTTTGTTACCCTTTGTACATGATGTTCGGCATTCTGCACACCTGTACCTGTACATAATCGATACAAATACACCATTTCACCACAAGAAATATATCATCCCCACACATGCATACTATTTACGTGTAGCTTTCTGAGGTTAATTAGGATTGGGCATGTTTCCACCACGACCCATATTATGATGGGCGAATCCGGCCGCCCTCGGGATGTAGACCCATTATAAATATTCTCATTGTGAAATCCTAAACAAAAGAATGAATATGTATTCAGAGAGAATTCGTGAGAAATAGCTTGTAATTTCATCAATGATATTTATCATCATTGCTCATGTATGTAAGTAAGATTGGTCGACCCACGTAAATTTATTTATCTCTTTGTGTCCGATTGATCTTGATTTTTTTCAAAAGCTCTATTTTTCCGCATCGACTATTTGCTAATCATATTCATATATGGTGAACGTTTGTTTCCGCATAAGATAAGATGAAGTAGTAGTACTCTAATGGTGTCTCTCAAAAACACGCGCGCCGAAAGTAGGACAATTGATAAGACACAAACATACCCACACACACACACACATATATATATAGATGAGATAGTGGCATGATTTGGGGTCGGCATCACTTACAATCATGGAGATGATAATAGTCGACGTACAGAAAACCTGCAAGATGAAGAGGGTATAAATGAAGTGGGAATAATTAATAGCATTCTCGGGTAAAATAAATTTGTCATATCCATATCCCACCGTACGTTAAGGTTTTTTTTTGACAGTAAACCATAAATATTTACTAGTTAACAATTTGAAGCCTTTCTAAGCACTGTCTAACAAGTTAATTAACATGCATGCATGCTAGCTGTTAAGTCATTAAAATGATCATATGAAGCTTTATTTATTAGAAATGTTATTTACTAGCTAATGGATCCATGAATTGCAAGGATGGTTGATTTGTGGTTTACATGAGAGGCTCACCATCATGTCATATGGCATGGCATGCTCCATGTACGATCTCAATCACGAGTCCAATTAAAAATGGACAGCTTTATGTCTATATATAATGGTACAGTTAGAGCTGAGGTAGATGATAGCAAGGCGGGATGAGTGGGTCTCATACGGAATTTGATGATCCACGTCTGTATATATGTATGGCTGTAGGGTGTGAAGACTTTTTCTCTTTTTGCGCGAAAACAATTATTATAACCCCACCAATGAAGAGCTTGATATTGTTGACTTTGCATGCAATTTATATATATATAATAGTATATATGGTTCTATGTATTAATTATTATTAATATTTAAGTGGTCTAGTGTGATAGATAGTTAATGGAGAGCAGGTTGTTTTGTTAGGTCCAATTAAGAAATTACATGAAGAATCTTTTATAGTCGTGTAGGTGTATACATCACACAGAAACAGAATGTGATGGAGATGTTTCTAAAAACAAAAACAAAAAAGAAGTAGAAAATAAAAATCAGCATTTTGACGATATTCCATTTTGACAAATCAGAGAGAGAGAGAGAGAGAGAGAGTAATAATTAATATATATGTAATCAACAATCCCCTGCGCGCTAATAATTGTAAGATTTTGAAGAATATATACTCGATCTCTCTGAGTCTCTAACTAATATATAAGGCTTTGAATCATTATTGGCTTTGGCTGTTTAATTCCAACCACTGAAGTAGAAGTCCTTAGTGGAATCATCAAGCACTCAACGTAAGCCTTTTTTATTAATCAAAATATTGATACATGTTAAACAGTATGTAATAGTTTTATGATGGATCCTGATGTGAATGTCGACCCAGTTGCAATTTCTAGGTTTTTATCAAGGACTTGACTACATATATATACACTTGATGTTTCTCTCTCTCTCTATATATATTTTTAATAAACTAGAGGCTTGCAGAAACTAATTAAGGCCAAAGTAGTTCACTTATGAATTGAATCATTTGATTGCTTAATTAATTAATTTATTTTTGTCAGTTTTGAAGCTGCATGCATGTTTATCTCGTTAATTAGTTTATTTTTTTTAAAAAAAAAATTGAAAACTAATTAAGTAGTTATGCAGCATATGATATGAGCTAACAAAGCAAGCAATAGCAGATGTGAAGTCAACCCTAAGGCCTAAACCTGAATTTCTTTCAATACAAGACAAAACTAATTGTGTCTGTCAACCGCAAACAATAAAGATAGGTTTTCCTTTCCTTGGCCTTGGAGATTACCTACTTGATGTCTTACTCTCAACAACTACGTCTACGTACAAATTCATTACTATTTGACAACAATATTTCAACAATTATATATATATATATATATATAATCTCATTGCTAGGCGATAGCTCTTGTGTATGAATTACAGAATTAGGATATTGTCAAAATCAAATTGATTTTAAATTTTTAATAATGAGAATGAGAAGGAGAATTGAGAATTGAGAATTGCTAGCTGTTGGTCATTTAGATTAGATGCAGTCATGGGCTCAAAATCTTATTCGTGTCCTTTCATGTGGGCCCGAGATTTGATAGCTTCATCTTACCAAAGCCCATAAAAGGAGAGACGTATTTAATAATTTAATTACAAATGGCCCCACACAACCACGAGCCACGCCAACGTCAAGTTTTCCTTTCCACATCAAAACAAACTACTCCAATAAATAGAAATAGTTTGGTATCAGTCTAATAATTACTAACACACAGGACGCTCAAAACGTCACATTTTGATTTTGTGGGGTTCATTTCATCTTCAGGCCTTTACAACATACATACATATATCCATTCTTTTTCTTTTCCGTGGAATAGGCGAATAGCCAAATCATGTTAGAATGGGCCGGGTTGGCTCTCCACTCTTTTCACATGTGCCCAGCCTACTAACTCCTGCTTTTGGGCCCTTATGGGCTTGCCTTGCCAACTTCAAAGGCCTCTTCTTCCTAAGAGATTGAGACAGACGGACGGACGGACAGGGTGGGAGGAGAGATGAGCATCAAGTGTGGTAGTATTGCTATGGTGGCATCGTCGAGGCCTGTACTGAGACCCATGTTCGTGGCTTCCAATACCAAGACTAACACAGAGCAGCTTCGAACCCAACTCGATCAACTTCACACAGAAGCACAGACCACCAGAGCCAAAGGTAAATCAACTCTATTCGTTTGCTCTTTCCACTGCAAAATCACTTTACTAGTCTAAGGCTCTAAGCTTAATTTGGAAAAATATATTCTTTTTGCTGTTGACACTGATATTTTTGTGTGGATGGGCTTGAGGGTGTGTGCCACTGTAAGGGAAGCTGGAAAGGATACAACTTTAATGTTGAGTATTGGAGAATAGATTGATTAAAATATGATAAATCTCTATTGCCGAGCTCCAAGAGGCTTAATAACCAGTTTTTCCTTCTAAATTCAACTTTCTTAATGTTGGAAAATGTCACGTAAGAAATGGGCTTCATTGTTGTTTCATTGATTTGATATGACTGACTTAGAAGACTCTCAGATATGCATTTATCCTTGAATCTTTTTGTTTTTGGTTTTCCAACTATTTTTCTTTAGTATTCATTTAGCATATTTAACCTTTCTCATTCAGCAGATCCAAAATGTTTTGGAACAAGTTTTTGATGATGATGTTTGTGGTTATTTGTTGCAACTGTTGGTTCAGAATTTCCAGGTTGATGATGAACTTTTGTTTTAACTATTCCAATCCAATGCTCTGCCATTGCTTAGATTTGTCCAAGTGAGAATATTTTCTTTTTCTTTCCTTTTCTTTTGGGGTGGGGGGGTTGTGGAAGTCTACAGAGTTGGGTTGGTTTGGAAGATGTGTTGGGTTGTTTCTGCCATTTTTTTAGATGATCGTAACTCTTTCTTGTCCATTCAGCAAACAATGCAAGAATGAGACTTTTGCGATTGTCAGAGGCAGCAGAAAAGCTTAAACGTCAAGCAGTTGTCAGTGTCCATACTGGGAATGAAGATGATGCGAGGGAGCTACTTTTTCAGAAGAAGAAGATTATGCAGTCTATGGAAAGATCAAAGAGTCGCATTGAATTGCTTGATAAACTTTCTGCAAAACTTACTGAGGTATATGAATGGTGTGGTGATAATTTGTGCCGACTTTTATGACTCAAAGCTTGATCGATTCATCTCTCAAATATATACTTTGAATTGCTACAATGAAATTATGTAATTACTTGCAATTCCATCTCTAAATAAACTTTTTGTTAATCTACAAAAAGGTAGGAATCATTATGCGAACTTTATAACTCTTACAAAGAAATCATAGCAGTTCAAGGCGAAGAATAAGCTTTCACATGTGAAGTATGAGATTTCCAAATGATACAGTAATTAGCTCCACTGGCTCAAGACAATCATTTTTGCATCTAAGTGTATAATTTCACTCACAGTTCAATTTTACCGAATTAGACTCTGTAGCATCAGCAGTGTAGAGGATGCAAGGTTGTTGGAAACTTTAAAGCTTCATTCATGTTTTTGAAGGTTATCCCTTTGTTAAGTGAATGTTTGTTCAACCATTTCTTATTCTCAGTTGAAAGATGTGGGATTATTTTATCACATCACTCCCCATTATTTCTTGTTGTGAACATTTAGATATCCTATGAAAATTGAATTGACTGTAGGACAATGAATCTGTCCTCGGCCGTTTAAAATACACTTTGTACAGTTGAAATGGTGCTAGGGAGGAAAATGGGCATCCTTCCTGCTGTATTTCCTACAGTCATACAATCTATTCACCAATCACGGCTGGAGAAAGGTAAAGTTTGAAACAACTGTCTTGTTCATTTTTTAGGGCCTGAAAATGCAATTTATGTGGCAGTGAAGTGATGCAGGAAAATGAGGCTATATATCTTTTGGTTCGTGCTCTAAGTGAAGCACACCATTTCTCATTTTATATTTACTTTTGGTTTCTACTTTCAAATGTGTCATTGAATCCAGTTGAGAAATTAATGTTAAAGCTTATCATATGATCAGAAGCCAAATTTGGTTTCAGGCAATTTCCGTGAAAGAGACTCAACTAATTGGGAATGTAGCTTTAGATCTTGAAGTGGACAGAGAAGACTCTTCTGGTCCAATTCGAGTTGTGTCTCCGAAGGAAGATTTTATAGATGACAGAGACGATGCCGAAGAATTTGGTCCCAAGAGCCTGAAACTTGAAAATGATGACTTGCAGTTCCATTCAGATGATGAAGCAAACCCGCCTGTAGCCAAGGAGAGAGAGGATTTTGGGGGATATCTTAGGAGGTCAATTGGTAATGAAGAAGGAAGCATAATCAGTAGCTTGAAGGGAATATCCTCTTATGGAGATTTCTTGGAGCATGTGGATCAACAACTCAACAAAATTGAAGTAGAACTTGTCACTGTTTTGAATGTATCAACCTTGGTGATGAATGATAAAGAGAAGCCCAAAATTTAAAGGTGCAACAGACCATGGAACTTCTTGAGAACATCTGTAGCATTAGGCAGAGGTAATTATGAAAAAAAATCGTGTTGATTTTGTGTATGTATGTAGTTGGAATTTCATGGTTGAAGATCCTCTCTTGACAGGATTGCAGGAATCACACGGGAAACGGTGAAGTCCATATAAAGCTTCATTATTAAGTATCATGATCGTCACAAGGTGATGCTTTACATTCTGCGTGAAATCCACGTATTGCAGCTAATATGTTACTCAATTTCAATGAACGTTCAGTTTTTCCACAGCAAGCAATCATAAATTCGTATACAACTTCCCCCTCCCTTTTCTTCACCCCTAACTTGTACTGCAACTATTCAAATTGCAGGTGAAAGGAGGAATCTTTTGGGACACCTTGTTTACACATATATCAGCATAAAGCTCCCTAGAATTAATCCAGATTGATTGTATACTTCATTCAATCTGTCATGGGTTCAGATTGAGGTCATCATAGGCAGAATCTAAACGATTAGGTGCACTGAGGAAGCTTCAGTGGAGTCTGTGCCCGCCTTCTTGAGCTTACATTCAACACATTCAGTTTAACTGCAACACTAGTGATGAAATTTGCATTTATCATCTCATGCAGTCCATTGCATCAGAATGTAGAGAAAATTGCAGGTGGAAGAAGGAATCTTAATGTTTGTTTGTCTTGTACATCTATTATCAAATTTTTATTTTTTTTGATATGTTAAATTTATGTTTAAGTGATGTAACCATGAGAGAGCTTTTTCCTCAGAAAGTAGAGGCAATCTACCCTCTCCATGCCGTAGTGAAAAGCTGATTCCTTTAGAAAATCAGCCATTGACTGAACAAATAACATAAAGTGAAATGAGATACATATTTCCAGAGAAGCTTTGGCAACTTTATATGCAAATTTGTTGACTTTGGGTGTGAAATAAACAATGGTAATGAAATCATATGTCCTCTCCAATAGTGATAAAAATTAGAGTCCATCTGCCTTCTTCTATATTTAGAAGAAAATGCAGAATCAATTTTTGTTTTAGACAAATTCGAGTTGAAGTCATTTCTGAGCCAACACCGGGAAGCCTCATGCAAGTCAAGCACTTCCCATAAGATCAGCAAGAGTGATTTTACCATGATTGCTGTTGTCTATTGAATCAAATTGCTTGCATATCTCCAAGATATCTTTCTCTGCTATCTTTCCCATCTCCCTGAGCTTGAATATAACGAATTCAGATTTACTGCCACAACGAACGAAGTTAACAATGTAGTCTCACGTAGTCAATTGAGAGTGGATAAAATATTGAAGCTTGTTGAAGTAAAATGTAAAACACCAAAAGTGAAAGTTGCAGACACTTTATGAACTTCTATGGTAACTAGATTTAAAATCTCTTATATTCTTCATTATAAGCAAGCTATATTGCATACCGGCTATATTTAGAACATCAATCAAACTATCAAATTTTTAATCACTATGGATGTACCTGATGCATCCATCATTATCAAGGTCTGCAGCTACCAAATCCCCCAGAGTCATTTTCTTCTGAAGAACCCATTGTGCGATCCTGCGATTCCGCCTGTCGCTCCTAAGCTCAGCTAAGTATAGAAAGGCCCTGGCCACAGCCAGAGTGCTAACTAATAGCCATATAATGGCAAAACATCTCCCTGTTAATGTTGTGAAAGCATAATCCCCATAACCTACAGTTGTCACAGAAGTAACAGAAAGGTAAAAGCTATCAACCCAATTTAAATCCTCCAGGAAATGCACCATTACCGTACCTACAGCAATGCAGCCAATGACAACTGCCAATGCTAAACCCACTTTCATTCTAATCCTCATCCTTCCTTTTGCTTTATCGATCATATATGTTTGCATCATTGTGTTGAATCGATTCTCATCGACAGTACTCAACAGAACAGCCTCTTGCCTATCACAAATGTATGTGACCAACCCATTAAGCAAGATATCAATGAATCCGAAACCCACCAAGATAAAAGCACAAGTAAAGAGCTTGGTGAATGTTGTGTCTGGAACAATGTCTCCGTAGCCAATAGTGCAGAGTGTGACCACACTGAAGTAGGCGGCATCCACTGGCTTGAATGTGGTAGTACCTTTGAAGCTTCCACTAGTCAAGTAAAATACAATACCTGCAATTATGTATAAGATCACAACGACGAATGCTTGCCGTACAATCCAAGGAGTTGATTTAGGAGGTGCTCTCTGATCCAAGTCATCCGAAAAGGCCTCTTGTTTGATGTCAGTGAATACTGATGGAGCTGAGTGTGACCTGCGGGTGAGTGTTCCCTTTCTATTCTTGCTCAAGTTGCCTATAAGGTTTACAAAGGAAGCTGAAGACTTTGGTGTTGTGATGATAGGGATAATTGCATCGTTTGTGATGAAATCAAGGTAACCCGGAGGGAATTCTCTTCGTGGTGATGGTCTGCTAGATTCTGCTTCAAATCCTGTACTCTTGGAGAGAAAGAGTTCATCCATCTCGATTCTCGACTCACCATTATTGTTTCCAAAGAAGAAGGAAACTAGTCAATATCTGCCTGCACTTGAGTTATTGGGTATTAGCTAGCTTAATATGTCATATGCCATCTATCAGTCAATGTGCTCCAGATCGAGTGGGAGTAGGGCTTTGATTGGTGGTTCATCTAATGGTCAGTAATTATTAACGTGATAAAAAGTAAGCATAACTGACATATATATATATATATATGCTGCTGATATATGTTTGTTTTTTTTTTTTTTTTTCGGGAAGAATATGCTGATATATGTTTTGATAAAAAGGATCACAGTCACAGATATGTCGTCATTCATGCATATGTTTGAGAAAAAGGATATCCTTTGTGATATATTCTCTTGCCTCTTCATTTCATTGCTCACGGCTATTGGACGATCACCACCCCATTACTCCGATATTGCCTTGAACTAGAAAGAAAGACAAAGGAAGTAACTGTTTAGATTTTCATCAAAAAAAAGAAGAAGAAAGTGATGCATACACAGATCATCATCAAATAACAGAACATACCAGAACCAGGATAGTAAACGCCATGTCAATAAATTTAGCCTAGAGCATCTCTATCTCTATCAATATCAAGGTGAACTAGTCAACATGGTTTTTTTCTTTTATTTACTCGATCGAGAATTCGAGATCGATCGATCTTATCGAACCGGGCCGTGAGAAAAAAGGCAATGAACTGGGCTGATAAAGTGGGCTGATATTGGCCCAAAATAGAATTATTTAATAAAAAATATAGCACAGTATTTGTTAATATCCCCGCGACTGACGTAGCATAATCCCAACTGACTGACTTTGTTATTACTATTCAGTCCACGCCAGGAAAGGAAAGGAAAGGAAAGAGAAAACAAGAGAAGAAGGAGAATTCCATCCTCATTTTCATTTTCTTTTTTTAATTAATTTTTTTTTAGGTTTAATTGTTTGGATTTTATAATGTGGCAAATCCTGAAGCAGTGACTCACTCACCCACCGAGAGCCGCAGAGAGAAAAGAGAGCGAGAGATGGGTAGCGAGAGAAGGAATGTCGGTGGTGGAGGGGGATTGGAGGTACCTGCGGCGGAGAGGAAACTCGTACACACCGTCAGAGAAGTATTGAACAAGAACTCTACGGATTCCGAGATCTACTCTGTTCTTCGCGACTGTAATATGGACCCAAACGAAGCCGTTCAACGCCTCCTTTCTCAAGGTTGTCCCTCTTTCGTTTCTTGCCCCGATTACCTTCTGCTCTCGCTTTTCATTTCCCTTCTTATACATTTACATGTTGGCTTGCTTGTAAAACAAACTGTGGCTACCAAAATGGCGGCTTATGTTTTTTCTTTTTATTGTGCACTATTGATAAGTTCCAACATTTCTGAATTTCTTATGATAAAGGCCTTGTCTTGTTCTTTTCTTCGTCCTTCTATGAATAAGGTGATGACTTTTGCCAGTGGAACATCGTTTCCTTATACATTCTGTTTCTGTTGTCTACAAAGTTGAGACTAAAACTGAACTCTTATCTTTACTTTTCAGTTTTCCTGTGTGAGTTATTACAGGGTATGAGCAAATTGGATGACCTCTGTCTCCTTGAATTTCCTTAAATGCTTTATTAGGTACATGGTGGGATTTTTTCTGGGTTTCGGTCGACCACATACGTATTTTATTGTTTGCATCTTGTTCTTTTACTGATCAAACATATTTGTTTTCTTTTCTTTTCTTGGCTAGTTTACACTTGCCTAGTGTAGTCCAGTTTCACATCTAACAAATAAAACTTTGATTGTTCCCCCACTTATTTCCATAGTCACAGGATAAGGGTTGTCATTAAACTAGTATTATTCAATTTTGTAGATACTTTTCAAGAAGTGAAGAGCAAACGTGAAAGAAGAAAAGAGGTACCCTAGTAAAAATCTGCCTAATATTCCTATTTCCTTGGGTCTAATTTTTACTATTTTCGTTTTTTAAGCCTTAATATTATTTTCATCTAGGTTTTATTTACCCTGGGTGTTCTCCATGTCTTAACTTTGGGTTAGAAGTTTTGTTTAGCAATTTTTCTCTGTAGTTTTCAAGAAAATTTTTCTTTTGTGATCGTGTGTTTTGACTTTATAAGATGAAAGAGATGCAAGACTCGAGGCCTCGAGGTCACCACAATGGTTCTCTGGGGGTTAGAGTTGGCGGTGAGCATGATGTTAGATGTGGTGGAACATCTCCACTCAGTTATAATGGTATATTTATTTAACTTTAACCTTGTAATTCCAGATGTTTTGCTACTTGAATTTCATTTTTGAATGGAATATTTACTTGGAATTTTACGTTGTAATTCGGCTGGATAATTTTTTTTTTCTCTTTTGGTAGAGGATAATGAAGCTGCATATAAATATAAGGGAGAGGATGAGACAGTTGACCCTTCATTATCTTCTTTTTCGACTTCTGAAACGACCTTTACAGGAAAATCTACGAACGAGCAGTCTTTACCTCTAAGGTTAGTTCTTTAACAATACTTAAGTGTTTATGTTTTTTTCCTCTCTTTTTACAAAATACTAGTAGCTTTATATCTTTGACTCATTCTTCACCTTACTTATAGCTTTTCCTTACCTGGTAAGATTTTATGAAAGGGTGAAGTTGTGGGTCTGATTCTTCCGTTCTGCATCTGATCCTTGTTTGGTTCTGTGATATACTTTTGTGATAGAAAGCAGAATTAAAGAATTACAGATTCAGTTGAAGCCCTGCTGTTCTTTTTTTTTTTCCCCTTAGGTTCTTGTATGCCTTTGTACATTTCATTCTACGTTTTCTATTTGTTAATCCTTTTTCATGGAGCTAGCTTATTCTAGGTTTCTTAGGGCACTTGCAATGGTGCAAGTGCTAATGTCCCCAACAAAATTAATCTTGGGTCCCACCTCTATTACACAAAAAGTCTAGTCAAACACGTATTCTAATACAGCCACATCAGCAAAAGACATATTTCAATATAGCCACATCAACAAAACACAAATTTCTATAAACTTTCTCTTCCCACCCAACATAGAAGCCAACAACATTCCATTCCTCCATATTATCCACAACAAAACTACACCAAAACACAAAATACCAATACATCCACATCAACAAAACATTTCTCCCAATACAACCACATAAGCAAAACACGTTTCACAATACAACCACAACAGCTAAAGACAACATCTTTGTTGGCCCAATAACACTTTACCATTGCAAGTGCCCTAGATGTGGGAGATAATATTTACATATTTTGCCTCACACCATCTAAGACCCAATAATATATGACAGCATACTGTGGTGGAGTGAGAAAGGGAAAATGCCATATTGCCATATAATCGTCGATAATGTCTTTACTTTCCTTAATTCCAATGTATTCCTGTCATGAAGAACTTAGCAAGTGAAATCCCCAGCCCCAAGTATAGGAAAGAGTGAAATTTTGCTTTTGTTGTTGTAGAGACCTGGTGCTTAGGTGATTGGGCTATGGGTGTCTATGCTCCATGGGTACCGATGAAATTTTCCTATGAGTAGCATATTGGTTTGGAAACCTCTTATGAATGTATGATGATGTACACTGCTGTTGAAATTTCTGGTTTTGATTTTCGGTTTTTGCAAGTAATGAATGCAATTTTGATTATTCCTATGATGCAAAATTGCAAACTCTGTGAGTTTGTTGCCTAGTCAAATGTCTAATTGTTCATTGTGAGATATTTCAAACTCTGCTGCAGCTATTCTTTTAATGCTGACAACCGGAGACAGTCAATAGAAACGGGTGTCACTGTGTCTTCATCTGGGCAACGGTCTCCAGGACTTCAACCTGCTTGGTTAAGAGCTGCCACAGATCATATGTCTATGGCTGATATTGTTAGGATGGGTGGGCTAAAAGTAAAGAGTTCAGAAATGTTAACCCCTCTGGATGCAGTGGCTCCATATTTGTCTGACGACAGTACCAAACTTCCTGTTTCTGCACCTATGCTATCCGAATTGCACAGAGATTTACACTCTCAGCACTCTTCTAATGTGAAAGAGGTGATTCATGAATGCATTAACGCTGGCCGGCAAAATTTCTATAACGAATGGAATTTAAGTGGGTTGCGTGATGCTACTGATGGGATGTCTGAATTAGATGCATATGATGGCTTAGAGCCTAACACATGTTCTAAGCAGTCTTATGGGCATAATAAAAGAGCCAACTGGTCTGATAACTGGCATTCAGATGAGGTCCCTGTTCCAAAGGGGGATGTGGCTGCTGATAATGTAAATATTGACTGCAGTGTGTCTTCTGCATCTTCTCAAGCAATCACCACAAGTTGTGATGGCTCACTGAAGGGTATTGGTTTCTATGATTCTCATACGTGCATGTTTGAGCAGCAGGAAGGTAACTTTTCATGTTATTCATTTGATGTATTTGATTAGAAAATAAAGAATTGCTGTATATATTGCTTGAGCGATCACAAGGATTTTCTGTTCCCTTAATATTTTGCTTTACATGTAGCCGATATACTTCCAGCTATGATTAAGTTTATTCTTTTTTTTATTTTTCTCAGTTGACTGTTGTTTTGTACCAGGGAGAAGTTTCCATGCATTTATATTATGATTGATATCCTTGTCTTTTATCCTCCTAATCAGGGGTAGTTAGTGTATCAAATTTATCTTCTCTGGCTGATTTGGTGTCTTTGATGGTGTCAACTCAGCATTATCATCAGATACTGCAAACGAGCATTGTGTAAATCTTGAAAAGGAGCAAACTAGGCCTCCAAAAGAGGATGGAAATTCTGTTGTGCTTCCACATTATTTGCGAGAACAAGTTGCTGACTGCTCACATTTGAGTTTTGGAACATATAAACCTGGAAATGCTGCAAATTTTGGATTGCTGGCATCAAACCACTTAAAAAATGATGTAGCAGAGGCCTCTGCATCAGTATATGGTTCATCTGCTGGGCATGGGGACAGAAGGCATGATTCTTTCTGCTTAGATCTTGAATACATTACATTGTTGTTTTTCATGGCTCATATTACTTCTTTATGCACAGAAGTTTGGGGTACACTGGTGAGCAGCTTGGATCCATGCATGATGCTAAGAATGCAATGGCTCATGCTAGAAATTATGATGGGCCTCTATCTTCACAGCCAGAGGGATCAAAACTTAATATTTCTGGACAACTTCATGAGAATGAATACATCTCACTGTCATCAATATGTGATTCCAAATTTAACAATATCCAGCACCTGAGTTCTGCATTGTCGTTTGTGACAGATCCAAATGCTAGAAATCATTCTCTTCATCCAAGCGAAGAGGTAAAATATCACAACTCCCATGCTTTTGTTATTCATGTTCTAGCTACTGTTCACTTATGGTTACAAGTTTACAACCAGTTCTTTCATTGCTTATAGTGAACTGGGTTATTGCTTGCTAGTCATTGCACAGTTAGTTCACAATTTACTTCTTTGTTTCTCTTGAACTTTGAGCTGTTGTCATATGTTTTGGCCTGGAAGCTGATTTTTTGAATTTTTTACAGCATGCATACACCACTTCTGTACCCCTTGATTTTTTGGCGACAAATGTTCAATCTTCTAGAGATTTTGATCATCTCCATTCACCTTTCTTTGCACCAACAGAATCTGCAAGGTACAATAGTGCCCTTTCATCCCTAAGCAGTCAAAGTATTGCCATATCAGAGGTATGTAATGAAGGATCGATAAAGTTCTGTACCTGATAGATCTTGTATGATAAAGTTTTTTCATCTGTCTGTTTGAGTACATTAGAAGCCATTTTTGTATTTGAAGCCACCATGCAAGTTAAAAATATTCCGGATTAATAATTTCATAATCTTGATGTATTGCTGAAATCATCCAGGTTTTGAATTCTGGTACCTTCGCTACACCTCATTCATCCTCACAATCCATGTCTGGCACCAGTCGTATCATGAGACCTATACTTCCCCAGCAACTGTCAGCATATTCATACTCCCAGCCCTCACATCCATCTGCGGAATTAGAAAATTTGGTTGGCTATTCTGCCATGCGTCAAAACAACACGTACATGCCACATGCAACACAACAAGTATATCCAGATGGCAATGCATTATATGATTCTTTGTCAGACCTGAGGGACAGCCTTCCACAATATGAAAGTGGTGCCTCTAGGAGTAACTTGCTTCCGTCCAATGCTGGGGCATCTGGTTATGGAGGTTTTAGGAGGGGTTCTCTTGCTCCTGGAAGCTTTCGGCATAGCCTACCGCCTACTGGCCCGATTGGTACTGGAGTTGGTTATGATGATGTACTACACTCTCAGTACAAAGAGAGAAGTAATTTAATGATGCTTCAACAGGTGAAGTAACTGTTTATAAAGTTTTCGAGTTTTTCTGCTCTTACAATTAGGAAAATAGTAATCAGCATTTGCTTTTTGGTATTTATATAATCATTCCTGTTGTGCTTGATGACATATGATATACCACTATTGTATTGTAAAGGTGGTGAAGTAATATGGTATTTGAGGTTAATGACCATCCTACTTCCTTTTCAAAATCGTGGAAAAGTGGTGGATGCTCTCCTTTTCCAAGGGTTGATTTTGTTATACTACTTTGATCATATTGTCTGAGAGTGGAGTTTGAAACTTGACGTCACAAGTTCTTCCATGAAAGGATGTCTAAATGTTGAAATTAGTCAGATTATTTTTTTTATTCTTTGGTTTTCTGTTCAGATTTTTAGCCCAAATATATTAAAATTTTGGGAGTCTTAAGTCCCTAGGTTTTTTTTTTTTCGGTCTTCTGAACATATGTTTATCTGCTCATTGTTTTATTACCAGAGTGGTAGCTCTTCCGCATGGGATTATGCTCCAGGTTCAAGGATGATGCCAAATGATTTGGAGAGCAGATATTCGAGCTTCATGGGACAAAATCAACAGCTTTCTGCATATCAACAAGGCCAGCAGTCTTCAGAGTCTTATGGAGGAAGTGCAGGTTACCTGAATTTGTGTCCTTCTCAAACAGAAATTGCACAGGAACAGAAACTACAGAAATTGAGGGATTTTATATTACATGGTAATCAAGAACCATCTTCACAAGAAGTCGGCCAATTTTTGCAGCGAAAACATTAAATCTCATAATCCTTCATCCAATCAACTCCTCCTAATTTTGGCTAATGATTTTCAGTTGTGGACTATGTGATCAATGACACCAAACTTGGTTGCATAGTTGCTGATGTTGGATATGTCTTCCTTCCCATTTTGTTAAGAGAGTTTTAAAGCGGCAACTTAGATTTTGGCGTGTGTAGTAAAGGGGATCAGATTTAATGATTGTTACGAGTGTTTGGCTTTGTCCAACTGACCTGTACTTACTTGAGAAGAGATATCGAGTGTGTTCTGGCTGGGCCTCAGTGCTGAAGTTTTATTGTATAATGTATTGAGGCACCGCATGGTGTATGAAATAGGTGTGTTGGTTGGATGATAGAATGCAGTTTTTAACATCTTCTTAGGTATTTCAAGCTAAGTTTAATAGAGGTGGGCTGGGCTGGGCGGGTTCTGCTGTGAAGGGTATTCACTTCAAATTCAGATTGCATGATTGTACCTTTCTTTAATATGTTGGGTTGGGTATTCTGCATTCATTTAGTACCCAAACAAACTATGGCCATCTACGCAATTTAAACTTTGCTTTGCTTGGGGCTAAATTCACATTTACTCTGTTTCCTTCCCGCTAGCAGCGCAGCGACGGAAGTCTGTATTATTATTATGTAATTAATTGTCCGAGTAATAAGTGCCTGAATGCTGAAGTTTCCTTTGGGTGGTACGCATCTATGCGACGCTTTATTTAAAAAAAAAAACTGAAAACCGGCATAACTTGAATAAAGTTTTTATACTCTCCGTCTCTCTCTCTCTCTCTCTCTCTCTAGTCGGAACAGAGAATTTTCCTCACTGCTCTGCTCTCGTCCTCTATCTCGATCTCTCGCTGGGCCTCTCTCTCGAACGCGCGCTCTTTTCTCTGTCTCTAGGCGATTCGTATATTTAGGTATGTGATCACTGTTTCAGATTGTTTGCGATTCATTGTTATATTTGTAATCATGATTTTAAATTTAGTTCTGGTTTGAGTGTTGGTGTGCGTGGACTTAGATTTAGGTTTTGTTTGAGAGTTGATTATATTTCCAATCGATTCGTCTTTACTCTTATGGTTCAGATTGTGGGTAGATGTCGGATCTCTGTGCTTTTCTCTCTCAGTTGAAGCAATTTAGTTACACATGGTGATATGCATCTAGATTTTAGGCATAGCATAACATGGATAGTAATTACCTGTTTTAATTGTGTTCTTTTCTGAATTCATAGATGTTATCTTTTTGTGTTCAAATTAGTGCATACAATTTCTGTGTTCTAAATACCTTACTGGGGGTATATTTCCTAGCCCTATTTGTGGAGATTAGTGAATGCCCCCGACCTGATCCTTTTGATATTTTTCGCTTTTGGGTTCAGATATAGATAAAGATGTCGGGCCAAAGTCAGCGCTTGAATGTAGTTCCTACTGCTACGATGCTGGGAGTCGTGAAAGCTCGCTTTGTTGGCGCTACAAGAGGTCATGCCCCTTTGAAAAAGACGAATGATGCCCTTACTGTCAGTTCCGTCAAATTCTCAAGAAGATCGTTTCGACAAAGGAATCCATGGGAGAGATCATGAAAGCATCATCTTTCGCACTAACTGAAGCAAAGTATGCTGCTGGGGAGAACATCAAGCATAGTGTTCTTGAGAATGTTCATGATGCCTCTCTGAAGGTTCGCTCTCGACAGGAGAATGTTGCTGGCGTGAAGCTTCCTAAGTTTGAGTATTTCACTGAGGGCGATACAAAAAATGCCCTGACGGGATTAGCCAGAGGTGGGCAACAGGTGCAGCAATGTCGTGCTGCTTATGTAAAAGCAATTGAGGTTCTAGTTGAGCTTGCTTCATTGCAGACATCTTTTCTAACACTCGATGAAGCCATAAAGACCACAAATCGCAGAGTCAATGCTTTGGAGAATGTTGTGAAGCCGAGGTTGGAGAACACAATAAGTTATATCAAAGGAGAGTTGGATGAGCTTGAGAGGGAGGACTTCTTCTGGTTAAAGAAGATCCAAGGCTATAAGAAGAGGGAAATTGAAAGGCAGACTGCAGCTGCTAAGGAGTTTGCTGAGGAGAAGTTTGTAGAGAAGGTGTCTTTGCAGAAGGCTATTTCACTAAATTCAGCACACAATTTGTTGTCTGCTGGTATGGAGAAGGATGAGGATATAATTTTCTGATGTGGAGTAAGGCTGATTTGTTCTTAGGATGGGTGGCTTTGTGGCTGTTTTCCATGACAAGTTGCAATTATTTAAATGGCGATCCTGTGATTCAAATAAAAGTTTCAGAATGCTTTCTATTTATTTTGTATTAATTGGATGGGAGTTTTTCATCATTTCAGAGATTTTAGTAGCTGTTGCCTCCACAGCTTTGTTTGATCAATTAAATATGTTATATTGGATTGGTTCTTGAGTAGTATGCTCTTTGGTGTTGCAAAATAGTAATACTATGATTTTGTCTTGTCAAACTGTTTTAGGAAAAGTTGCGTATTACAGGAAGAAGATTGGTTTCCCCTTTACTTTTTTTTTCCCATAAGTTTGGCTATGTGCCTTTACCTCTATGAAACCCCAAATGATAGCATCTCGAGCATTGAAGTAAATAATGCATGGGAGCTGTGTCGCTTGGGCAAGTATCATCAACATTATTTCCAGTCACAGTTAAAATGCTAGAAATGCTTATATCACTCAGACACAAGTGAAATTACGGAAGAATGTTCTTCTTGTCCTTTCACTTGAACAATAAGAAGAGACCAGCCTCTAAATTGAGGACATCAATTCCTATCTTTATGAAATAAAACTAGAGGAGTATTCATTGACTTGAAAGCTCAAAGAGCTTTAACAACCAATGGGATAATCATCATTCCCATCTTCAGGAGTTCTTTTTCCTTACTATTATTATTTGCAATTATACAGCCCATCTGATTTCAAAATGATGATGTCAAATTATAACAATCTGCAGTTGCTTTCTCCACGGCAGGAAGACTGGCAAAAGCATGCTATTAAGATCTCCCATGTCGAGATGTTGAAGCTAAATTCTTCACAGCCAACCCACCTGGTTTTATCATTGGAGATGTGCTGTAAAGGAAGCCACAGATAATATTATGGATCAAAGAAAAATGGCAATAGTAATTTGGACAAACAATTATAATACAAATTATGAATACTACCGACTATTTCTTTGCACGGCATTGTTCCTCATGGCTGCAATATTTTTCACTTCTCGGCTGTTCAGAAGGACAAAAAGAAAACAACCCTGTTATTAGCAAACATCCGGAGGGAGTTTAATCTATTTCAGGAAGGAACTGCAAGCGTAAAAACTCTGCTGCACATTATAAGAGCTACATTTACCTGTTAAGGAATTCCAACTTTGATTTCCTCATCAAGTTGCTCTACACATTGGAAAGATTGCCAGGTCCACTCCCTACAGATTAATATCAAGAGTAAAACAACTCAAGCACATACCATGATGCATCCTCACTGTGGAGGGCTGGAAGTTGCTCAAATACGCAACAGAATACTGGACAAGGTTGAAGTTGAACCATGAGAGAATCCATCACAAGGATTAAAACAAAAACCTTACCTCCATAAAATCTTCTTTTATTATTAGGAGGAACTTTTGAACAAAGCTGAATAGTTCGCTTTTGCTTTCCTACAAAAGTTTTAACACTAAGTAAGAATTATGTTTAGACTCAGAGCTGTTACATTACCCTGTTCACGGAACTGAATTGCTGAAAATATTGAACCGTAAGGTAATTGTTAGAGTAACCACAAAGTAAGATTTAACTCTGCAAAGGAATAAAACTGGACTAACACATGCAAGTTGCCAACACAAAGTTTTTTTTACTTTCTCCTTCCCTTTGTTGCAGAAGCCCATTTGTCATATTACGTATGGAAAGATTGCTGACAAAATATTCATTTCCCTCATTTGGATTCATAATTTTTTCTTGAGAAATAAAAGTCGCCATATGCATCCCATTAAAACACTCGTTAAATTACTCATAACTGTTGTTCTTTTTTGAACATATGAAAACAGACAATCCAGTGCACACATAAGAACTCAGTCATTGAAAAGACATGATTATATGATAGCAAGACTCATGTAAAATTTTCCAAATCAAGTATAATGTGAATACTCCAGAAACACAGCAGCTGCAACTATCATTTGAAGAGGCCCCCATCACAACACCGTCACCACTACAGGCTATGGAAGTCAGATATGGAAATGGTCTTTTCATCAAATATCTCTAGGTTTTACTAACCAAGGATAGTCCTCCTGGGGAATTGAGGCAGACAGAGACTGGAAATAAATTGCTTATGAAACTCAATTTGCACGGACTAGACATGCCCACGTATGATCCAGTAGCAATCATAGGCCACTGCTTAATGGTTCTACAAAAGCGATACCCAGGTAGGTGTTTAGGAGATGATGGTCTCAACCTTCAGCTCATTTTGTAGATGCTTGGTAGAGTGGGACTTATATGTAGCACAGATAATGCCATGGCAACGGGGATTTAATCAGAGAATATATCAAATGCATGGTTGAGTACTCTAGTGAAAAAATTCCATAAGGCAGAATAAATCAAAAGGCCAGAGTCCATGAAACATATGCTCTTTGAGATTTTTGGATAAAGAACATACGAGCATCTTCATTCTTGTACAGTTGCTTAAGTCGATCAACTGATTTATCTATAGCCTCGGTCATATTCTTCATTTTGGCCTACAATAAGATCACTCTAGTTAGTGGGGCAGTTGATAATCCACTTTCTAGTTTTTAAAAAAAGTAAGGTTGATCATTTCCCAATAAAAAATACACAATGACCAAAATAAATATAAAATTCAATGAATACAAGAGAGAAAGAGGTCGAGAAAAGTTTACCTCATATAATTGTATCCATCTAAATGACACATTCTTCTGCTTCATCCTCTCAACCACAAGGTCTGTGCTCTCATGACCAAACTGTCGTTCATAGAATTTCTTCCACAGCTTATCGGTCACTGGACCTAAATCTCTTCCCTAAAAAGAATTGTCGACGTTGAAATTTTTTTACTTGAACAAAATCCACATACCCAATTGGTGTAATTTAAAACACAAAATGTGTGTGAAAAAGAACAATCAAAACATGCAATTCAAGATAACCACAAGAGCTTAGCCGAAACAAGTAATTATAGAACACAAAATTAGCGTCTTACTACTGTATTCTTCTCCACATGCATCAACTGGTCAAGCGTACAATGTGGCAGAATACGGTCAAGAAGATCCGCATCAGTTTCTCCAACATCCCCTAGATACCTTACATTATCTATAGCCGTAAAAATACAAAGATCTAACAATGAGGGAGCTTTCTCTTTGGCATGATACTTATGTTGTGCATGTTCATTGATCTCTTGTTATCCATTTCTCTTCTGTTATGCTAATACACTGTTAAAGGAAATACAAAAAGAATACGCAATTAGTTTCTTCAAAATCAAGAATGGTAAACATCATTAAATCTTCGGGAACTTAGATGAATAATTGTTCAGGACCTAAAGCATGAGCATCCAAGCAAACTTCGGATAATAAAACAAAATTTAACCATATTCAATTCAGATAAGTTCAGCTTTGTCGTAGCGCCAGTACAAATATCCGAAGAAGTTGACTCTTCTTTGGAGAAGCAAAAGAATTTATCAAATAAGGCACCAAGGGGGTGCCACCCAACAATACCATTTTTTTTTAATTATTGTGTACAATGTGTATCAATAAATGTAGGCGAGTATATCCCTAATATAGAAATGTAATTGAGATATCGCTGATATATACCCGGATATGGATGGCGACTTGGCCAGCTTATACTTGATGTCAACTACTCAGGCAACATCATTGTATAAATATTCATCGACAAAACTTATATGTCTTGAAACTGGCAAATTACATGAAATAGATAAATTTGTTATTTTTTTTTTACTTCTTGTCAATGAACATGGTATTGGAGCTCAGTTTATGATCTGACGCCACAAACCAAGTGAATCGGCGGCATTTGGAAGCTAAGACCTCTGTCCAATACCTTTTCGAAATTGCCAACCCAATATTACTTGTAACTATCTTGGTGCCTAAATAGCCGATGACTGAACCTCAGCCTCTCCAGACAAGACATAGTTTGTGGAACTGTTAATATGCAATACCTTTCCCCTTAATCCAGATGCAGGCATTTATACAAAAGGCACATCTCCCTGGGCATTTTGAGATTCAGTTAAAACTCAAGTTGTTTAAGCTCTCCCAAATTAGGTTTCAGAGGGATATTAATGTCTATCATTAAACATAGGTGTTTACGGCATTAATGTAGCCGTGTAGTTAAGATACACTGACAAATAGTTGAGATATTGCCAGCGTTGGCTGGGATATGGACATCACAACTATATCAAGAAACATCCATGATTATACATAGACTGTTATAGTTAAGAAATATAAAATTTGACTTCAATCAGCTTAGGCTTTTGGGTTATATGGTGTTTCACATGGCATTGGAACAAGTTAAAACATTTAATTTTTTGGCAAATGCTTGCCATGGGAACGGTGGCCATTTAATCATTAAAAACTTCCCTAAGTTTGTAACATGGGACTTGTGCATGTTGAAATTTGAAATAGGCAAAAAAACATACAATATAAAATCTTCTCCAGTCTATTCGCTTCTTTTTCATACATTAACATTTGAGTTTAAAAGAACATAAACAGGAAAACAATGAAGTTTATCTCAGTTTTCTCAGCAACCACACAATATAATGAAGTTTATATCAGTTTCCTCAGCAACCAAACAATATCAGCAAAATTTAAAATCCATGTCAAATCATATACAACAGTATAAGAAATTTTTCCAATCATGGAGGCAAAAAAAATCGGTGCTACTTATCACATGAAAATACCATCGAACTAAGAATAGATAAATCCATAGAAATCAGATTCAACAACTTGATTGCTTTAATCAAAGCATCTCGTGATAGGAAAAAAAAAACCCCTCCAAAACATTTAATCAATAACTATACTTTCAATTATATGTATTGAAATAGACAAAATTTAGATGGGGATTTGAAAAGATTGGAACTTCACTCATACGTGATAAAAAATAAACGAAATTCAGATTAAAATTCGAAAAGACTAAAGCTTTGGCTTTGGAGAGAATTACCCTGGCGTTATCGGAGACCGATTCGACGGAGTCCAATGTAATCGGAATATTCCAATAGCCTCTGCTTCTATGATGACAGGGCCATCCCGCTTCTATGATTATGCCTATGCTAACCTGCGCAAGGGCAAGGATGACAGCTGCGGGTTTTTCGTGTCTTCGCTCGCAACCACCACGTCACCGCTTGCCATGTCAGGCTCTCAGCATTACGTGTACACAAAATACTCTTTTTTTTTTTTTTAAATGGTTGAAATCATCCTCTGTAGAGCATGCTAGGAAATTACAAACACGGAACTATAGAACTACAACTTAAAACTATACTTAATTTATTTTTGTTAAAGAAAAAATTATGCCAAAAAAATATGACATATAGACGAGTAAAATCATGAGATATAAGGTCTTCCTAAGAGTCAATGGAGGAGGAAAGACGCATGCCGTGCAAGTAATGAGTAGAACGTGGAATCAATTGCATGACCTCACGTCTAAGCTAGAGGATCGATCATAATCCCACGTTCAAGCTAAGGGATTGGCCATAATCACACATTCAAGCTAGGGGATCGGCCGTAAGGGATTGGTCAGTTAAATCTAAATCTTGATATCATAGAGTAAATCTCGCAATCAGTTATTAATGGAATAATAAATCCCTTTATTTAAGGAGAATGAGTATACTATAAATAGTATAAGAAAACTCAAGGTATGGTATTCTTTTTCTATTTATAAAAATATTCACACTTATAATAATTGGAGAAACTCAAGGTATGGTATTCTTTTTCTATTTATAAAAATATTCACACTTATAATAATTGGAGTCTGACTTGAACATCGGAACATCCATGACCATCATGGTGACCATTAGACCCACGGACTTGTCATTGTTGTAGGAGGTCAACGTTTGACGACAAGCTTTTCTTACTTGGTGGAAGGATTCAAGCTCGAGAACCCATTTTACATCGGGCCCAAGAAGATAAAATTATTGTTCCACTGCATAGCGCTTTTTTTTTTTTTTTTTTTTTTTGTAAATTATGAGGGATTTCGGGAGCTTCTCATGGTTTTTATGTAATGTATCTATTTCTTTCTCTCCCCGTGAATCATATGTTTAAGGTTTGCTGTGAAAGGTATTCAATTCTTGCATTATCACTTCAAATTCAGATTGCATGCTTGCACCTTTAATATTAGTACCCAAACTATGGCCATCCACGCATTTAAACTTTGCTTTGGCTAAATATTTGTATAAGATATTGCATCTGTTGGAGAAGCCAATTGACATGAAGGAGGCAAGTTGGGAGGAAGTAGGAAGCATAAAAATACTAGTGTTATTTTGAAGTTTGGTAACACTTAACTGCCGCCTACTCTTCAATCATTCTTTCTGGTTTTTGTAATAAAATTATTGGCACAACTCCGCTACTTAAAGCACACATGCTGAATAGAATTCATCATATATTCCTGTGAGTTGTTTGTGAACAACTGGATTAGCAGGTGCTCTAGCAAGTGAATCAATGACTGGAGGTGGTGACCTAACTGTTCCTCAAGTTGGCATGAAAAAGATAATATTGGACCGCAACCAAGAAGCAGATCAGAAATTTAATCACCATAAGGCTGCGCCACCAGTTTCATCAGCAGCTGAGGGTGAGAGCATTAGACGCCCCCGTGGCAGGCCAGCCGGCTCTAAAAATAAGCCAAAGCCACCCATTATTGTCACTAGAGACAGTGCAAATGCCCTCAGGGCTCATACCATGGAAGTGAGCTCAGGCTGTGATGTGGGCGAGAGTCTAGTGAACTTTGCTAGAAGAAAGCTAAGAGGCATTTGTGTCCTTGCTGGAACTGGGTTTGTAACCAACGTTACCCTACGGCAACCTGCCTCGCAGGGGGGTGTTGTGACCCTCCATGGCCGGTTCGAGATTCTGTCGTTGCTTGGATCAATCTTGCCCCCACCAGCCCCACCAGGAATCACAGGTTTAACCATTTACTTGGCAGGGGGTCAGGGGCAGGTGGTTGGTGGTGGTGTTGTCGGTGCACTCATTGCTTCAGGCCCTGTTGTGATCATGGCTGCATCTTTCATGAATGCAACTTTTGATCGTTTGCCATTGGCTGATGATGATATTATTGCCGCAGCTGTGCAGAATCAGCATTATCAGAATGGTCGTCACCACCATCTTGACATTTCAGATTTATGTGGGATGCCCCAGAACTTGCTCACTAATGGCACTGTGCCTCATGAGATACATAGTTGGGCTCCAGGACGAACCATGTCAAAATCCTGATCTGTTTTTCATCAAAATGATTAGTCTCTGTTATTTCAGGGTCTTCATATTTAATTAATTTTCTCTGAGAGCATTAGCTTTGTAGCTTCACTTGCCTAATCCACTTGAAAAACACTGGATATAATTTCTCTTTGTAAAAGAATTTTGCATTGTAAATTCTGATATACGTAGAGTGTGTATATTACATAAAATTCAGGCCCTGAAGGCATCCACACAAACATAAGGTTTGCAGCCTTCACTCTTTTCGTGATTTGAACTGATTATACCAAACGTCAGCTAACCAATTAATGAATTCAAGGGCATAAGAATTTCTTTGGGGCCTTCAAACATCATTAAGCAGATGGTAAATCTCTTGGGCTTTAGAATTCAATCTTCCTCCAGCTATAAGCTCCTGAACTTCTCCACCCACTTCAATCAAACTACATCCAGGCTCTCTCTATCTGCTTCTCTTTCAAGTAAATTTTTCAGATTCAATGATCAATCCGGTTTTCAAAATCTTGATGGGGTCTTCCATGTAACCTAGGGTTTACCAGTCAGTTGTCTGGTAAACAAACTTAAAAATGTTTCACAACTCTCCCATGAAGCTGCGCTCCAACGTATGGGCTAGACCAATTGGGCATTGTAGTGGATAAAAATGGTTTAGGTCCAATAACTCATATATGACCAAACTCAGTCAACTATTCTGGCTAACATGCCCAGAGCCCATAATTGACGCAGGCACACAGTCCAACATGTTGATTTTCAGCCTTTGCCACGAATTCAACACAGGGACCGAGCCTATAGTTTGTCTCACTTATGACAGCTAAGACTCCAACCTTTTTTCGTTTGCATTACGTGCATGTCAGATCCTTTTGTCCAAAACCACCGAATTCAAACAACTTGCCACCCAACTTTCCCTCATCATTCATTTTGGCCTTGATCCCTCTAGGTTCAACCAATCACAGCTCACTCTTGAGTCGTGAGATTGTTTTGGTCACCTACTCCAAACAACCTCGAAACTTGCACCCACCCTATCTCAGAGTACGAGTCGTGATAAAGGACTTATTCCTTCATTCACCAATTACATCCGCCCCCTTTTTTAACACATGCCATTTACAAATCATTCATTTCTAAATCATCGTTGAGATATGTCCCCACATGGTGTGATGTCATCCCAATTTTTACCTTACATAAACTATAAATAATCCTTCTTTGAGGAACTAAATTCTCAATTTAATAAAATCACGAATGAGTTGTTTATATGTGTTTTATGTCTAAACTCATTTGACTAATTAAAATCAAAAGTAGATTCATCTTACCCAATTTTATTCAAAAGATTTCTCTAAATAGAATTTTTGACACTTTCAAATCAACTTAATATTTTTGTTATCTAAAAAAAATCTGGAGATGTCAGAACTTTGTCTCCCTTGCGATAAAATCATGCGTCTATTGTTGGTGTGTTTTTATCTTTATCTCTCTATCTATAATTAAATCATCGGGTATCAAGATCTATATCATTCATCCTTACGAGCACATGAATCGTATGGTAAGACTTGATTTTTTTTTTTCTGTCTCACCACTTGGCCGGCCCTACATGAATGTGATACGTCATTTCTCCTGTTCCATGTTTTTAAAAATATATATATGTAATATTATCTAGTTGAAGTGCTGAAAATTCTTGCTTTAATGATACTCCTTTATGGATAATCAACCCCTCTTATCCACCACCACCGTCACAGCCACAACCACCATAATATTTCAAGACGGTAACAATAGTACTAATAATAATTCAGGTGGCATCCTTTTGCGGTTTCTCCTAATAATTTCCGTGGGAATAATCTCCCTATGGGCAAACTACGAAGCATCTAAAGGCTTTGACATTGCAATCATCAACGACGCCGGAGACTCTCCCGCAGGAAAACGATTCAAGCTCTTCTACACATCCAATGACAAAGCCGTATGACCGACACCAAAATGTGTGTGTACTTACCCCAAGTGTAGGGTATCGTCAAGTAATAAACCGGTGAGTCCGGTATCGATCCACGAGGAAGCAATGCAAATTTGAAGTGAATGATATGCAAATGACTAGCTAACACTAATAAACACAATGAATATCAAATAAAAGCAAGTAAAAGAAATGGGCTGAATGACTCGGTAGCATGAGCGATTTTGTAATCAAAGTAAGCACAAATTGGATTTAAAACAATTAATTAAAAACCTAGTCTCTAATCCGTCCCGGTGGTTACTCGGTTCTCATACTCAAGGTATCATTGCAAACACACACAACCATACACAATGCATTGTGTGATACTATCAATCATGCATATGCAAAGAGAATTGGGTTATAAGACTTCAATTCATACATGTAGGTCATCGGGTCTCTTAATCTACGATGAACGCAAAGGGATAAACACCTAATATTATGAATTAATATTCCCCCTTGGGGCTTGGCTTGGCTTGGCTAACACCCTAGTTTCACACTCAAAGATCAATTAACCATAACTCTCCCATGCACATTCCTAATTTAACCCAAAACCCCATCATCAATACACATAATTAATAGCTATGCAATGAAAAACTCAATTAATTAAGGAAATCATGCAATGGGTTTAACAATTCTCAATCGAACGCATTAGATGCAATCCCTAGACTAGACAATCCAAGAATACAAGCAAATATGTCATTCCCATAGATCCAATCACACAACTATCACGAAATTAAAAGAGAGAAATCGAAGCTACGATTCTTTGAGCATACCTTAAGTAATCGAAACCGAGTACCCACCGTTTGGGACTAGAAACTAGAAAGAGAACTTAGCCACTCATGATTGTTGCAAAAAACATCCAATCTATTGTCATCTAAATCAGAGTTTATACAAAATCAAGAGAAAGCACCAAAAACAACAAAGAAAACTTCGAGATAGAAAACTAGATCTACACTACTCCTATGGTGGCTTCCTCTTGGAGAAGTCAATGAATTATTCTGGAAGCCAACCAAATCTTAGGGTTTTCTTCTCTTTTTACAATAGAAAATACCTAACTACCCTTATAAAATCGTTTCCCATTGGTTACATACATGATTTACCCCAAATGCCCTTGAAATTTCGGTGCAGAAAATTGCAGATTCGCCGTAGGTGTCCGGACGGGGGTCCGGACGCTTCATGCCTCCAACTTTGTGAGAACAAGGTCTGATTCCAAGCTCTTGTGATTTCCACCATTGGATCTTTTTCCATCTTCAAATCTCGACCTTCAATTACATGTGCAAATCTTGACCATTGAATGAATAGATCATTAAATCTCAACCTTGCAATATGTAGCCGTTGCACTTGCATTATTTTCCAAGTCTAGCTTTGCAAGATTTGAGTTGTCATGTGCACTTGCAGCCATCTTTGACCATTTGATTAAACTTGCACCAAATCTTGACCTTGGTATCTCCAACAATTTTGTCATCTTTGACAATTTGATCAAACTTGCACCAAATCTTGGCATTGGTATCTTCAACAATTTCCTTTTAAATGTGTAGCAACTTGCAGCCATCTTTGACTCCAAAAATCAAGTAAGATCTTCTTTTAAGTCAAAAATTGCAAGCAAGAATGTTGTCTTATGCACAACCATTGGATTCACCTTTAAATGATCATCTTAACCCTTCAAGTCTTGTTGTAATCTAATACATTCATAATTCAAAACAATTCAATCTCGGCCATAGATTAGTGTACCGTTGGAGCTTGTAGTCTTCAAGAATATCTTCATAATCTAAGTCCCGACACCTCACAGCAAAAAGTGCCCAAAAAGTGCTCCAACTTGCCCAATTCAGTCATTTAAGCCCGATTTCCTGCAGAATCAACGGGAAACATGTATAAGGGTAAAATTACTTTATTTAAACACAAATGAATTACTATAAGCACTAGAACCTCCTAATTAGATAGTATTAGGACCTCAAAATAGAGGTCCGGTCACCGTACGCATACTCCAAGACGCCAGTACTGTTGTCCAAACCGTTCTCTACACAAACAATAAGATCCGGCCACCACCGCCGCAACACGTCACCCTCAGGCTGCTTCCTACCGATGAGTTGAAGTTGAACAACACGGTGACGGTGGAGCCCATAGAAAACAATGGTTTAATGTTCAGTATTAATATAAGCCCATCCATGCTATCAATGGAGGGCCGTGATGATGGTGCTTTCATCAGGACCGTTCAACGGGGGATGGCTCGCGTGTGGGTATTGTATTTGTATTCCAGGGCTCCGTCGTGGGCGGTTGATGGTATGGTGGAGTATGTAAGTATGATGGGTGGTTTTGGTAGTACTGTTGGGGAGTTCCTGCATTAATTATTAATTATTGTGATCGATCAGGGTTTGTCAAATGTCAATCCAAGGGTTGATGGATGGTTTGGATGATCGGACAGTAGAAGATAAAGTATGTGAGGCACAGGCACGGCCATGATGTACTTCGCTGGCATATACATATATACATGTTATATGTATTGTGTAATGTCTGTAGATCTGTCCCTTCCCTTCGCCACGTGGAAGAGAATGGTTTTAAATAGATAAGGACTACTACGCCAATAATCAATATCATTTACATGGATTCTTTTTAATTTTTTTGTAAATATATACCAGGCATTTGTTGTTTTCTTAAATTTTAAAATAATATTTTCGAATTCAAATAGCTAGGCTTTATATGGACAATAAAATCCCTTATTTATTGCGAGAGAAAAGAAAAAAAAAAGCACCAACTGTTTGGAGCCTTGTAACTGTATGGGGAATAGCCTAATAGGAATAGGAGTTTTTTTTAACTTTTTTTAAATGTCATGACCAACTGATTATATTCATTTACTCAAAGATTAAGAGAATCCGTCTCTCAAAGAGTAAGAGAATCTGAAGCGGTTAGATGGATTACAAGAGAACTAAAAAAAGAAAAATACAAACAATGGACATCGCCGCCGCCAAACACTCTTGAACAATGACAATGTTCTCTACTGGACTACGCCAAATTATATAGACTGAATGAAAAAAAAATCAAATAAACAACATAATGGTTCTAGATCAAGGATTTTGGTTTTTCCTTCAACAAGAGATGTTGATATTTCTCAGATCTAGGAGTCTTATCACTATGGATCAAATATATATCGTCGGAACAAACTAGAAACACTAGTGATCGAAGATTCACGACAGATGGAGGAGATTTAGAACTGAAGAGAAGAAACCATGAATCAAACTCAAAACATGAAAGAAGTGCATAAAGAATGAGATCGGAAACAATAGCAGGGAAAGAGGAAGTGGAGAAGAATGATCTCACCCCTCCTTAAACATATCTAGAGGAGTTGAGAGGTTTTTTTAGAGAGAGAAGAAGTGTTAATAGGAATAGGATTGAGTAATTATGTTGGACAAAAAGCAACTTTTAGTGCCTCAAATATGGGTCGGGTTTCACTTTCGTCCCTAAGCTTTTTTTTTTCCCCTTTTTAGTGCCCCAACTATTGAAAAGTACCCCAGTTGTCCTTTAGTTAGATCCAGCCACCGGAAAAGCTAATGTGTCATATGACCTGGATTTTGGTTTCCATTATTTATGTACGTGTAAATTCCACATAAGATATATTATACACGTGGCTAGTAAATGACTATTATAACCCTAAGAGAGATGAAATTAGGCCTGAGCTTCTCATCCCCTTCTCATTCGAACCTTGCACACTCCATTGTAGCCGCTGAGAGAGAGACACCATCTTCAACCTCTTATTCATTTTCGAAGCAGCTCGCATTACTCTAATCTTGAAGATCGCACATCACAGTTCTCGGTTTATCAAGTCTTCTGTTCGAGGACGAAAGGTATGTTAGGTTTCCAAACTTCTAGTTTTTGTTTCCCCTTCTCCCTTAAATTTTTGCCCCAATTTCTGTTAGTGTTAGATGTTGAGGTCACATGTAACTTCTGGGTAATGTAGAAATCGACCCAATTCGTTTATTCTTCATGTGATCCCGATTCAATGTGAAAAGTAGGTTATGCAATTGTTCTTGCAGATGGTGAAAACACGTGCTTCCAGAAAAAGGTCTGCTACATTATCTACTAGTGATGAAGCTGAAAACACTAGACAGAATGCAAATATTGATGATGAGGTTGAAAGCGATGATTGCTCTGATTCTGATAATGATGACGGTATCATGAATGTGAGGTTCAATGACAGTGATGAAGACAACATGGATGATGATTTGTTCACGAGGTACACTAATGAGGGAGTTGAGGGTGATCAAGGTGGGCAAGATAGGAGTTATGAGTTGAATTTTACGTCTAATGAAGATGCAATTTTCAGTGATGCAGAGTACGCCTCAGACTCATTACAGAGTTATGATGGCTCTATTGAAGAGGAACAAGGTGAGAAAAGGGAATCTCATCCACTATTTAAGCCCATTAAGAACATGGACAGTTACAAGTGGCATATTGGTATCAGATTTCCATGCAGAGATTCGTTTAAGGATGTAGTTGCTACGTATGCAATTCAAGGAGGATGGTCTCTGAAATGGATCAAGTTTGACAATGTGAGAGCATGGGTAGGTTATGTGGATGGGTGTAACTTCTTGCGATTTTGTTCCAAGCTTAGTGGGGTGACAACTTGGGAGTTGAAGACTGTTTTGACTGAGCATTCTTGTGAGAGGACAAATGGGAACAAGATGTTAAATTCAAAGTGGCTTGCGAATAGATTGGTGGACAAAATGAGAAGAAACCCAAAAATGAAGCTTGTGGAGATAATGCAAAAGGTGCGAGACAAGTACACAATAGACATTAGCAAGACTGTGGCATCTAGAGCTAGGAAAAGGGCTTTAGAGGTGGTTTATGGAAGTTACTCAGAACAATACAAAAGGTTGAATGATTTTTGTGCTGAAATATTAAGATCAAATCCTGGCAGCACATGAATGGTGAAGGTAGATAGACCACCAGAATATGCAATGGAGGTGGAGAATCCTACACCTTCAAGGGTGTTGAATCCGAAGTTTGACAGATTGTATATGTGTCTGGACGCAAGTAAGAAGACATTTCTATCTGCTTGTAGGCCAAGTTGGACTGGATGGTTGCTTTCTTAAAGGTATGTATCGTGGCCAATTGCTAGCAGCTGTAAGGAGAGATCCTAATGATGGGATGCTACCAATTACAATTGCAGTTGTGAGGGTGGAGAACACAGAGACATGGGACTAGTTTATGACAAGGTTGTTGGAAGACATTGGTTCCAAAGGGAAGATAACTTTCATAAGTGACAGACAGAAGCATGGGAAAACGACATGAAGGAGATCGAAAAGGTTAATCCTGGTGCATATGCAGAACTGAATGGAATTGATCCTAGATTGTGGTGTAAGTCACATTTTAGTGGTTATGCCAAGTGTGATACCTTGTTGAACAATATGTCAGAGACCTTCAACTCAACCATCATGAAATTCAGAGAGAAATCAATAGCAACAATGTTGGATGAGATCAAAGGATACTTCATGACAAGGTGGGCAGAGAATAGGATCAAGATCAATAGGTATCAAGGCAATGTCCTGCCAAAGATAAAGAAGAAATTAGAGATTGAGCATAAAGAATGTGGGAAGTGGTTGCCAAAATGGGTAGGAGATATGAAATTTGAGGTCATTTGCATGCAACAGAAGTTTATGGTTGATCTTGATGCCATGTATTGTAGTTGTAGGAAATGGGATCTAACAGGAATACCATGTAGGCATGATGTTAGCTGCATATATAGTAGAAGGAGGAAGATTGAGGAGTTCATGCCTGATGGTTTCAAAGGGAGGCATTTAATCTATGCTATTCTTATCTGATATACCCAACAGAAGGGCCAAAGAGATGGCCAAAAACATAACACGATGATATTCTGCCCACATCTGTACAGAAGGCTATTGGGAGGCCTAAAAAGAAGAGGAGAAGAGAAGTTGGTGAACCATTGAATGGGAAAGCATCAAAGGCTGGCATGAAGATGAGGTGCAGCAAATGTGGTGGTGATAAGCACAATGCAAAGACATGTAGTGTTGTTATAGTTCTGCCTCAAACTGTGAATCCTATTGCAGGTGTACCTCCAGTGGGAGTTAATACTGCTGGAAATAGTGTGAGGTCTAGGGTAACTGTACCTCCAATCTCTCCAATTAGTGCTGCAAATAATGTGAGGCCTAGGGTAGGTACACATGCATTGGCTTTTACTGGTGCTGGAAAGAGTCTGAGGCCTAGGGTAGGTTTACCACCAGTGAGAGGAATTGCTGCTGCCACCAGTGTGAGGCTTGGGGCAATAATACCTCCAGTGGCAGGAGTTAGACCTGATAGGCCACTTACCAGGCAAGCTGCCGAACAATGGAGGCCATTTAGCACTATTGGTGGTGATGGTAAAACTAGATACTTTGTGAAACCCACTAGAAGGAGCAACATGCAACCTGCTGTACCAAAAATCCCTGTTTTTAGGCCTCAGACAAGGTCAACCAAATACTGTGGCCCTAACACTTACACCGTCAAGGATCCACGTATTGGGGCTGTAAGTTTTATTCAAGGTCCAAGTTATTCAGAAAGTATGGTCTCTGCCACAACAAAATAGGTACTATTGTATGCAATTGTTATGCATTTAAGCACTTTTGATTGAAGTATGCCATTGACTCATAAACTTATCATAGGCTTCTACTATAGCATATGAGAAGGGCAATGCTGCTAGATCGTCTTCGAGATCCACAACTGGCACTCAACAATCTGTGAACAAGTGAGGAGCTTTGCAGATTTGGAGGGTCTTCGATTTGTAGTGTTTTATGTTCTTGTTCGAAGCAGCTATTGAATTCAATGCATGTTGTTGTTAACTAGGTTTGTCGTGACTTTTGTTATGGTGTGTAATGTTTGCACTATTTCTATTTTTTATGTTATGTGCTATTGGATCTCGTTACTTGTGGAATCTGAATTGCAATGCAGTTTGTTTTAAATATACACTGCAAATTGTGCATTGATTTGCAGGTCGAAAGTTTATGTGAACAGGGACAAAGCAGAAATTTCTCAGAAAGGTCGGGGACGAAAAGTCACTAACTTAAATATTTTAGGGACATATCGTTCATATGTTCAATAGTTGGTCACATAGTATATCTCCGATCCACCACATAGGCGCCACGTCAGATTTTTCAGACTTCAATCCCACTTTAAGGATAAAAGTGGTACTTTTCAATAGTGTTGGCACTAAAAAAAAAAAAAAAAAGCTTAGGGATGAAAGTGAAACTCGGCCTATAGTTGAGGGACTAAAAGTTGTTTTTTTACCAATTATGTTGTGTTGTGGCAGTTTTAGGCCCATCTCAGACACTAGTTGCTTTTCTAAATTGGTAAAAGTCCAATACACCGTCCAGTCCGACTTCAAGTTGTTTAATGTTTAGTTGTGTTAGATGGGCTTAGACTTTTGCTCAGTTGGGGCCATTTCCATTTACTTGGTAGGCCTTCCCCCGGGCTAGATTTGGTCCATCTTTTGTGCAATGTGCATGTGCATGTGCAGTGTGTATATACGACATGACATGCGATGCGGGAGGGCTCAAGATTTGACTCCAATGCACATTAAAATCTTGTGTAGAGACTAGAGAGAGAATGAACAAGACAGAGACTGGATTTTTCCCAAGCCTTCATTAATTAATTAATTAACAAATGTATATATATATAGCAGTATACAATACATACAGGCATACAGCATGATCTTCCTATATATATTAAATTATTCTTTAATTAATTACCAGAAGAAATTAATAAAATTCTGAGAGAAAATAAATTTCAAGTGTCAGCACTCAGCACTGAGTAGGAGCTGCACTGCACCATCATGTGTAGATATCCCCCACCCTCACCCTATTAAAAGCTTCCATCCATCCTTGAATGCTCAAACCGCCATCACCAATTGACCATGCCTGTATGTATTATGTACACATTACTTGCGTTCTCCAAGCAACCTATTCAATTCTTAACATTACTCCATACCTTGTCACTGCTCATAAATTATTATTAAGTAAATACCTCATATATATATATATATATATATATATATATCTATCTCATGGCGTAGAAAAATTAAATAACCATCACTGAAAAATTAAATGGTTAATTAAGAATCTTTTAGGGGAAAAAGAAGGATTCATAAAATTAATGGGATCGATATTAGACGAGTAATTAACACTTTCTCTCACGATGTTTGTTGGACAATCCCTTCATGACCTGCTAGCATCAAGTACTTGTCCTTCCTAGTAAGATTGGTGCACTCAAATCCCAAAGTAAGACCCAGTTGTTTTTGGATGTAGTTTGCTACTTCACAGCTTGATTTTCCACCAGCACATGTCAACCGTCTAGGGACCTTCCCAAGGATTTGAACATGGTAGGAAGGTCTTGGATTCATCAAGAAGAAGATTGGATCCAAGCATTTAAACCCACTTGCTGTTGTCCCATAGAACATGCTCACTTGTGTGTTCATTGCCACTGGGACTATCTCCTCTGCCAATTCTGCAAATAGAGAGCTGAATCTCAACAAATATGGCTCTCTACATGTTGTTCCTTCTGGACACACCACCAAATCTCCCTCACCAAGCAGCCTCTCCATTGTCTCTCCATCTTTCTTTCTGTCCCTTGTAAGCCTCACCGTTCTAATAGGAGCTATGATTTCAGACATTTTGCTCAGACTGTATGTGACTGCAGTTAATGGTTTCCCCAAGGAAGTGCTTAGAAAAACTGGGTCTAGGAGTGTTCTGTGAGTGCAAACATAGAGGACTCCCTTTTTGGAAGTTTTTGAAGGGTTCAGTTTGCAGCCTTTGACACATATTCTCACACCACTCAATGTAGCCAAAAAGTTGGCTAAGTTGTATGGAAGGAAGATTCCCACGAAGAGTCTGAATATGGAAAGGATTATTCCAATGGGAAGCCACATGAACATTGCTAGTGTTGCCAAGGGAGTAGGCAAGAATGCAAGCCTTCCATCATGGAATACAAGAGGCTTTGGGTACTTGTGCCTTGGCATTGCTGAATTGATTTTGCCATCCTCCTTGTTTATCACATAACCTTCCTGTTAATATTTATATATCAACAGTATTAGTATAGATTATCACTTAATTAAAAGGATATATACTTAATCAGTTCTTAATCAAAGTCATGTGCATGCAAGAAACATAGATTTAAAGACAGAGAATGAAGGAATATTCTTAGGGCCGGGGTTTTATTTAGAAGGCAGCCTCGATTGAAATCTAAAATCCATAAGATGATAAGAGTCATAGAGGAAATTAATGATAACCAAAATTGGAATAAATCACAAATGGGTCAGTTAACTGAAATGTAAGGCAGAATTATTTTTTTCTTCTTTAATCATCCACATTGGTGGGCAAAAGAAATTAAGAGAAATATTTTATTAAGCTGAAACCTGAGAGGATGAATACCTTGCATAGTGAGAGAAAGAGGAGGTCATGTTGGCTTGAACATCCAAGTCCAATATCAGGCTTTTTGTCTCCAAAATGCTCCTTAACTGCTGTGTGCTTCGAAAGTAAACCAGAACCAGAAACCAAACCAGTAAACAGGTGCCCAAGAGTGTGCAACTCAGTGCCTATAACCTTATTAACACTTAAATATTCCTTAAGAAATCCTTCAACCATTATTTTTGGAACATTGGTGACTACAACTTTAGAACCAGCAGAAGCCAAAAGCTCATAGGCTTGAAGATTGAGATTCTCAAGATAAAACTTAGGCAAAACAGCCCTGCTAACACTTTTCATGTCCTTGACTCTAAGCCCACAGAAGGTAATAAAGATCATGACTTTCAATTGAAGCTCATTGTTCAAAACCCACAAAAAAGAACACGACAACAACAGCAAAAATGCCCTCAAAATGCAACCACCTTCAAAGGCAACTAGCATGAAATAAGGGAAGAAAGATTTGTTTCTCAACAGAACACCAGGAATGTCACATACTAGTATTTTATCAGCAGACCCTCTACCCTCCAAACTACACTTGGTAACACTCGGAAAACAATTCTGCTGTGACAGTTGTGATGATTTAAAAGATGGGTTTTTGAGAAAGAAACCATAGCTTCTCATCTTTGTTGCAGCTCTGTAACATGAGTTGGCTAAGAGTTGGTACAATACCCACTCTGCTAGTTTCAGAAGCACCATTGGGAACACCATCTTTTTTGTTTGTTTTACTTCAATCTTGGGGAAGGAAAGACAGAGTGAGAGACAGGGGAAGGAAAGGATTAATTGCGGATGAGAAGAAGAAAAGATGCAGGTCAATATTTATAGAGGAAGAGCCCAGAATGGTTGACCATATCACACATGCACCGTTTGCATTAACTACTAGTAATAACAATTATCTCTTATTTTCCATTTCTGGGTTTCTTTCTTTTTTAATAATTAATAGTTTTTTCTTGATTAGTGCTCTGTTCATGGATATTGGGTATAACAGTATTTCATTCAATTAGCTAGAAGTAGGTGAAATTGTTGGTGTACTGGTGACCGTCTCAGTGTGATCTCTGTGACCTGTGTTTGAAAATGGAGGTTTAGGAACGTGTGCACTTTTTTCTTTGTTCAAAGTATATTACTATATCGCCATATGCATATACATCTATTAAAGTGTATATATTCACACAAAACAGCCTGTCGTTAACGAGGGGGGCTTCATCAACGTTGATTTTTAATGAGAGTTCAATTTGTATACACTATAAAGAGCAATCCAGAGTTAGATTACCCATACCCATCTCACTAACGTGGACTTTTAAAGGATTCTGTAATGGGTCAAGTAACATGCATAGTAATGACTTTTCCTTCTTGATTGATTGATCTCTCACTCACTATGTCCAATGATCATCTCTCTAAAGCTGTCAGTCAAGGAACTCTGTTTCATTGGTGAAAATATAGGCAGTTCTTTGTTTTGTCTGGTGGGTTGTTAAGATCTCAACAGTATATGGTTCACCAACAATAATATTAGGACTTCTAGTTTGCTGGGTTTTTTTCTCTGATTAATGTGAGATGACCCACAAGCCCAATCCACATCATTTTGGTAAAGAATCTAGAAAGTTTTGTTTTGTGTGGGTTATAATTGTGATGATATGGAAGTTAAGATCATGCAAACATTGCTAATGGGGTTTGGTAGAGTTTCAATCATTTGATATCTATGTTTAGATTGTCATGCCTATAATGTTTGCATGGTAAATTTGAACATTCATACCTAACCCGGTCAATGGAATGATTGTGCATCTCTTAATTAAATTGAGTCGTCTTACTCTTGCATTTACATATCTGGTCCATTTTAATATTGTTTCCAACCCTCAATATGGTATTATGGTGTACTAATGAGACTCGAGCCTGGGAAGAAATAACACAAGCACCAGCCTTACAGATAGATAGCAAAGATATTTAGTAAATCCAAATGTAGATATATCATATATAGGCATTAATTGATAAAAAGTGACCCATGTCACTAATGTGTTCCCCATATCCAATGAAATATATATGCAGTAGTCAGTCGAATAAGTAAGCGATGGGTCTCACTACTTGATCATTTTGATAGCAACTCCTCACTCAGCATGCCCCATACATCCTCCAGTCCCTTCACAAATCACACACCTGTACCCTCTCTTTTTTTCTTCTCTTTTTGATACTATGGCATGAAATCACATGATCATCAAGTTTAATATTGATGATACCAAAATGACCTCCTCTCAAAACCTGTCACGTGTCTTCACACCTGGCACAAAGAGTGAACACTAAAGGATGAGCATCCAAGAAAATGAGGATGAGATCTCCTCGGCAAGACCAAAGAGCCACACCCTCGGTGTGTCATCCGAGCACACATGCTCAATATCCCAAAAACCAAGAATCCCCAAGAGCATCAAAGTAGGGTGAGGAGGAGAGCTCTTTGCATGATTGATCGAAGAGCCACCCTTGGTACCCCACCAACACACATGCTTGATTTAATGAAGATGCCATGTCCCGATGTGAAAGGGCCCACAAGAAGAAAGGAATCAATAAATCATGGATCCACTCACCCACGATCTCAGCATTAACAAGGAGAGACCCATGATATTCCATAACGGACTCTCTTCTAGCTCATATAAAATGCCCCCGCCTCAGGTTAACATTCTAAGCTCAAGTTGAAAGGTTGAATCCCAACTCATGCAGTGTAGCACACTTACTTCCTTAGCGGATCCGCTTCTACTTCCGCTCTGCCAAACAGCACAGCGGAACCAGCGAATTCGCTGACGCAAAAGAAGCTCCCTTAGGGATCTTCTTTTCCAGCGGGAATTCCACTGTAGCTTTTTATTTTGTTTTAATTTTTTAAAGTGTGGGTCCCACACTTTTATATAAAATATTATTATTTAATGATTTAAATATAATTATATTTTAATAAAAAATATAAATTATTTATAATTATGCATTTATAATTATTATAACAATAAATTTAATATTGAAATAAAATAATTAAAATTTGAAAATACAAATAAAATATCTATACTTTAAGACTTTTAATTTAATACATAATGATAAATTAAAAAATGCAATAAATGTAACAAAATTTATTGATTAATTAAATATAAATTAAAAAATACAATAAATGTAAGTTTAATTAATTTGATTAATTAAAAAAATACTTAAAATTAATTTTAAATATAAATTATATTTGATTAATTAAATTAATACTTAAAATTAATTTTAATAAGAATTATATTTATTAGATTAATTTTAATATAAAAATAAAAATAATATTATAATACTTTATTTCAACAGTTTTTCCGCTAGCGTCAGTTTTTCCGCTAGCGTCAGTTTTTCCGCTCTGCCAAACAGAGCCTTAATAGCAGATTGAGAGAAGAGAGCTCCGAGGACCGAGTACTCTCCCTTTTTGACTATTTACCCACTTGAGCGTCAAAGAGGTTCTCCGAACACACCCTCGGGGCCCTCCATAGCTTATATACTTTTTGTGTAGATCAGCTTTTGGTGCGACCAAGATGATCCTGACTTCAACCCTACCATCGATGACCCGCTCAAATATGGTTATTCAAATGTTTTATCATGGTATTTGGAATTTGCTTCCCAAAACAAAATGTTCACTAAAAACATAACTTGGCGTAGAGTTTATATAGACTTTCACTTTGTTGTTAAAAATCAAAAAGAAATACTATAAACCGATAAAAGTAATGTGAAATGCATTATATATGACTTTATACATTTTCGTAGATGGAGGCAGTAAATATATCATAGGATAATGCTTGAGATCCCAAAAAATTACCCCAAAAGACCCCATTTAATATGGAATGTTGAATGTGAAGTGGGTCCTACAGGTGTGTTTTTAATCAATGGTCATTTTAATGCCATATAGATAATTTGAGGAACTTTTGGGGGTCACATTTTTTTGGGTCTCTTGCATTGTCCATATCTCATAGTACTTGTTTAGGGATTTTATTTTCCTCTTCGATCTTCTTCTCAGTCAATCCCAGGCCTTCCGACCTCGATCGCGTTTGATAGCATCAACACCATCATCGCCACTCAAGCGATTCGTCTTCCACACAGACACAGCGCATGCATCCTTAAATTAATACTATTGTGTTTTTGTATAATCTTAAAAAGAATTATAGAGACGTTCCTTAATTTGTTATATATATAGACGCGCCTACTTAAAGAATGATATAGGCAAATACATACATACATACATACATGATGAACATATTTATATATACTGGACTTGGGATCCTTATTTCGTCTCATGCACCCATGGCCATATCATACAAATTAAGAAGAAATTAAAGCTTCTTGGTTAATTTGATGATGTTCATGCAATCATGCATGCTATTACAATATCACTCAATTCATTTAAGGACCGGGATTACTATATAATCGTATTTGCTAACTCACAAGGCTAAGGATAATGACTTTTGATGTAGTGTTCATTTTTAGATGACATATGCCAAACTAATACATGCATGAATGAATACAATTTGTATAGTGAAATCGACCACCCCACCCAAGAAGCAAACACAACCAACAATTCCCAGTCAACAAAGTCAAGAGCCATAGTCAATCAGTCAACCTAGACTTTTGCATAATCTTTACCTGAAACAAAATCTTTATACGTTCAAAACCAAGTCTAACTGAAAAGAAGAATCGAAACGTTTCTTTGGGGGCACAAAGATCGTTGCTTTATGAGTATACACGTTTCGGAGAAAACTCTTGCAAGTCCAAAAAGACCACGCTTTGGTTTGATTCCCCGTAAGAGAAGGACCAGAAGAGAAGGGATTTGATTGGTTCCAATTGAAGAGATGCAATCATAGCCGTTCACTTAAAGGATGTGATGTCATGCCTTTCTCAATTCGATTATTTATCAGCCACAGCCGGCAGGGATATCCTATCAGGGGATAAGACCATCACCGTCCCGATAACCAAACAGAACCCAAACATTTTACTACATTTACTACTCCAATTGAGAATTGAGACATTCGCTACTGTTTTTGTCCCCTCTCCCTAAATCCCTTTCCTCTTCTCCGACTCCGAATATCATATTCAAACAAACATCTTCCGTCTGTCTGCGACTGAAAAGAGGAAAGTGAAAAGTTAATTCAAGAATGGAGAAAGGGAAGAAGCAAGTGCGTCTCTTCTACTGCGTAGAGTGCGAAGAGCTTGCTCGCAAAGTCGCCGCACATTCCGAGCTTATCACTCTCCAGTCAATCAATTGGAGGTCTGCCTCTCTCTGTCTCCGTTTCTCTATATGCTCTACTATATACATATAGATGCACAAAGGTGATTGCTTGTTCGTTTTTACATATAATTGTCATTGTGTTTTTAGTTGAATTATCTTCAAGGGCTCTTGTTTTTATGGCTTGGTGTTCCTCCTTTTTCTGTTTCTCCCTGCTTTCGCTCCACCATGAACTATTCGAGAACGAGCTAGTTTAATTGAAATGCTTCCCAAATCCCAAATGATTTTGTGTATCATGTTGCAAATGCTCTATCCTTGGAGCATGGAGGGCATTGAATACTAACTGTTGTCAACATCTAAAAATTAAATCTTGATTCAGACTGTCTTCTTTACCAAGTTGCTGAACATCCTGTGTTGCCAAGTTACCCGTTGTTTTAAGATTCATAGTTCAGTTGGGATTTCTTGGTTTATTTTTTTCGTGGTCAAATCTTCATGCTTTGAGGTTGGTTATAATCTAATTAGGGGTGGGTTCTATGGGAAGAGCGATTCCACTTGTATGAGTTACAAATAAGCTTGCAAACATGTGCAATTAACTCGGCTACAATTCCTTCACAATTTTTTTTTTCTTTGTACTGTAAATGATTATTTCACTCTGAAAGACCAATTGAAATTTCACTGGAAGTTTGAACTCCAAATTCTGCTGTCCACTGGCTTGTTCAATGATTTAGATTTTGGAAAACCTCTTCAATACTATTCATTTTCCCCTGATAAGAAAGTAGCTAACTAACTAGATATGCTGATACATAAACTCAAATTTATTGGCAATTAACATCCTTTGTTTAGAGGGAGATTGAATGATGATCTCTTTTTTGATTTATCAGGAGCTTTGATGATGGATTTCCAAATCTCTATATAAACAATGCAGAGGATATCCGAGGTCAACATGTTGCCTTTCTTGCATCCTTTAGTTCCCCAGGAGTTATATTTGAACAGCTTTCAGTCATATATGCCCTCCCGCGTCTTTTCGTGGCTTCCTTCACATTGATTTTTCCTTTCTTTCCTACTGGCTCCTTTGAGCGCATGGAAGAAGAAGGAGATGTAGCAACTGCATTTACCATGGCAAGAATACTGTCCAACATTCCCATATCAAGGGGTGGTCCAACTAGTCTAGTCATCTATGACATACATGCTTTACAGGTTTGATTTGCTTTGAGGCAGTGACAATAGTAGTTATTTGGTTATTTGATTTCTTTTTAAAGACTTATATTCTCACTTTTCAACAAAGTATGACCTCTGGTTCGACTGTATGCGTATGTTTGAAAATATATTTTTACAGTTGCTTTGCACTCTTATTGTCACATTCGTACATCAGCCACAAGGAATTGATCTCTTTTTCCGAATTTTCCCTCTTATACCAGGAAAGATTCTACTTTGGAGACCATGTCTTGCCTCTATTTGAGACTGGGATTCCTCTGCTAAAGCAACGGCTTCACCAGCTTCCTGTTGATGATAAAGTATTATCTGCATTTATCATCAAAATATTCGACCAGCTTGCATCAGCTTAATTTCCAGCCCATTATAACCTCTTCAATTTAATCATTGCCATATTTCAGATAATTGTTGCATTTCCTGATGATGGAGCCTGGAAGCGATTCCACAAACAGTTGGACCATTTTCCAACGGTACGGAGTTCTTTTTAAATGTATTTGTTATTATACTCGGTGTTCATTCTTTTCTGTCATTTTTTGTGATAAATTGTGTGGTTATATTATTAATTTTTTTGAGGGATTGGAGAATCGTACATTGCACCCTGTGCAACTTATAAGGAGTAAGCCAACCCTTGCCCCTTACACAAGTTCATTCTTATGTTTGTTACTGTGTGTCATTGAATGGCAGGTGGTATGTACAAAGGTTCGCGAAGGTGATAAGAGGATAGTCCGGCTGAAGGAGGGAAATCCTGCTGGTTGTCATGTTGTTATCGTTGATGATTTGGTTCAATCTGGTGGAACCCTTATTGAATGCCAGGTATTGATTATACACTAAATAAGTCCAACCCAACTGTAGACGATGTAAAAATCCTACATGTGGACTTTCTTATGGGCTTTCTTGGCCTGGGGGGGGGGGGGGGGGGGGCTGTTGAGACCGATGTAAAGGGTTTTAGTATTTTTGAAACCCAAAAGCCCATGTTGGATATTTCGCAAATGGCTCGATAGTCAATACTATATATGTGTAAGCTCGTTTTTGAGGTCTTTGTTGTTTCAGAAAGTGTTGGCAGCTCATGGTGCTGCGAAGGTGAGTGCTTATGTTACCCATGGCGTGTTTCCAAAGCGTTCTTGGGAGCGGTTCCTTCACAATGGTAAATACCTTTGAGTTCTTTTTCCTTGTCTTTTCCCCTAATATGGGTGTTGTGTGGCTAAATTCCTTATTATTCAGGCTCGGAGAAGGCATTTGAATACTTTTGGATCACTGATTCTTGTCCTACCACGGTCAAGGCAGTAGCAAATAAAGGTCCTTTTGAAGTTCTGAGTCTCGCTGGATCCATTGCCAGTGCTCTACAAATTTGAGGGAATAGTTTTAGCCTGAGGTTCTCAATATGTGTTCTCACATTGTTGGGGAAATATTGTTTGCATCGCGTTCTGTTGTTGAAGACCACTAAATTGATCATTCATTCCAGCCAATTATTTATTGTATCATTGGACCTCTCTTTTTAGAGGTTGCACTGAAGAAATTAGTTGTGATGATGTTTGAATGTGATACTTACAATAGAGAGGAATGGTTAGTTTGTCTGCTTGTGGTTGCCAACTTGCCATCTGCATAAACATTTTGGCATGGCCCTTGTTGGTTATTATCCTTATTATATTATGTATTAACTTTGGCATATTCATTGACCGGATTTTAATGCAGACTTTTGAAGTGCTCACTTGTGGCATCTACAATCTCACTAGTTTACCAACCAATGCGACTCTTAATTTTAATTTAACAAGTCCTTTTAAGGCCGACATGCATACATGAATATGATATATCATATATCTATCTAGCTATTTGGCTCTCTGTGTTTTTTTTTTTTTTGTGATAAAAATAACGTGGTTATGCCGTTGACCTTTCAATTGGCATGTCATGGAAATGTTTGGAATTTGGATTACTACCTAAAATTAAATACTCGTCAATTCATCATCCATTGCAATTATAGTAAAAAATATATACATTTATTCTAAGATTAATGGATTTGTTTATTGGGTGTAATTATTCTTCATTTCATGATAGAACAGAACAATTCAATAATACTCCATTAGATTATATTTAGAATTTAGATGGATGAAAAGAAGATGAGAAATGAAGTGGAGGTGAGTCTTTAAGTTTGAACAAATAAGAATGAGGAGGACCACGATTTCAATAGAGAGAGAGAGAGAGAGAGCCAGAGAGGAGGTTGGCAAGTCAGGCTTCACTTGAAGCCGAAGATGGTGTACTACTTCTCACCAACCCAATTACCCCAGTACCCAACCCTTCCCTTCGCTTGTATCAAATCTATCAATCCTTAATTGCTTTAAACTTTAAACACAACACAATATATTTATAATTATATATATATATATATCTATCACGTTGACAACATGCTTTTTTATTCTTTTACAAAATTTAATTAATTAATAACACCAAACCCCACCCTTGCAACCTGCCCTACCGTAATTGATAACCTGCCGTTATTTCCCAAGCAGAGCTACAAAAAAACAAAAACAAAAATCCAACCCAAGATTCATTTAATTGATAATTGAAATCCAACCATGGCCATGGGATATTGGGATCAACAGTTTTACCATTCCACCCCTACAACTGTATCATTTCCACAACACTGCCACTTCTCTATCTACCTACGTTTCTGGCCCCAAGCCCCACTATATTCCTGCCGCTCTCCCTTCTCTGTCTCTCCCCCCCCCCTCTCTCTCTCTCTCTCTCTCTCTCTCATTTTCCTATCTGTCTGTTGGTGTTCAGATCTTGCAGCTTCTACACTCCACAGCCTCAGCCACACCTCTGTCTAGGTTGCTTCAAGATCCAACCACCGCACACAACAACACCCTCCCCATATTACTCTCTCAAAGTTTCGTCTTTTTTTCCCCTTTCCATTGAACCAATCGATGCCCCGGCTCTGGTTGGTTTATGATACCTGTTTGCGTTGTTGTTGAGCTGAGCGAGGGAGATTGCAAGGAAGGAGGGTGCATGAGTAGGGATTTCATCTGGAGCTTACGTTCAAGGTGGGATTGCGCCTTTGTCATCCGGAGCAGGGGTAGATGGGGCAAATGTGGCTAATCATCCCATCCTCATTTTGTCTCCTCAAATACTAACTTGTCTTCTTCACCTAATCAAATCGGCTCTTCTCCCTGTTGTTTACTGAGTTTGTTGTGTTTGGGGATTATTGAAGACTATGCACCAGGATCATCAGAAGAAGGTGATTTTATCATCCCAGATTGGAGTCCTAATTGTTTTCGTATACGTTCACCATCATCTGATTAATACGTGTGGATTCGCACTGTTTCGTGGCTAGCTTAGCTGAAATCATATGTATGTACTGTGTATGTGTTTTGGGGGTATTTTGATGCCTTTTATGCGTTCGATTGAGTTTAGAATTTAATTATCTTCGTTATGCGTAATGGGGAGTGAATAACGCCGCTATTCAATGCGGACTCTTTTTTTTTTTTCCCTTTTCTTTTAGGGGAAGTGGATTTCATTCTGGTTATGGAATGCTATCCATGGAAGTTAGTGCGTTTTAGCTATGCTCCTTCATTTTTCATTTTATGTCACTTGTCAGATCTGATTCTTTTACTTGTTATGTTATGCCTATTTGTCTTTCGATTTTCTGCTGGTGGAAATGGGTGAACTGTCTGTTTCTTAGATTCTAAATTAAGCGGATGGCATAGATTATATGGCTGTTCTGCTAGTCAGATAGGCAATTTGAGGTACTCTTGGCCTTCAGAGTTGTAGCTTTTGTTGAAGAATTATGTCATTCAATAGTGCCGACGAATCATTTGCTTTTTTTTTGTGTTCATTCTGGTTCTTTGTTTCCATGAATTCACTAATTTACCACATGATCCTCCTACTCCCCCTTGATTCCTTAATCACAAATGGCTTGGTGTCAGTTACTTGTTTCTATAAAATAATAATTCATCTTATGATATGACTTTTAAAAAAGAATAATTCATCTTGTGATGTTACTTTTATAATCTTCTATCCTGTTGGTTTGTGTCTCAATTTGAGAGGAAACTGTGATAATTGATTAAATTTTCTTATTTGGATGTATCTATCATGTGTACATGTACATTACACGTCTGTATTTCTGAATGACAATGTTCTAGACTGACCGCTGTAGGCTTCTAGGGAATCTTCAGGGTTTTTTTTAAAAAAAATATTCTTACTGTGTCTATACCATACAGAGCTCGACAGAGATGGACTTCTTCTCTGAATATGGTGATGCTAATCGGTATAAAATCCAGGAAGTTATTGGGAAAGGCAGCTATGGCGTTGTTTGTTCAGCCATTGATACTCGCACTGGGGAAAAAGTGGCAATTAAAAAGATACATGATATTTTTGAACACATATCTGATGCTGCCCGTATCCTTCGTGAGATAAAGCTGCTTAGACTTCTACGACATCCAGATATTGTTGAAATAAAACATATTATGCTACCACCTTCGAGAAGGGACTTTAAAGATATTTATGTCGTCTTTGAGCTCATGGAGTCTGATCTTCATCAAGTCATCAAAGCCAATGATGACTTAACTCGAGAGCACTACCAATTTTTTCTTTACCAACTGCTTCGGGCGTTAAAATATATTCACACAGGTACCTATAATTTCTTTAGCTGACATTTGAGAGTTTATTGAGTTAATATCAAATGTAGTAGGATTGCTCACCATCTTAATCCTGAATGGCATGTATTGTAGTGAATACTGTCATATAATTCTTTGTCTAGTCTATCTATTTTAGGCTAATGATAGTTTTATAGTTTATGCTAAATAGTACCCATTTTTGGGCAATGCCTGTTTTTTACACTAGAGTTGCTGGTTACTAACTACTGTCAATGTTATTCTTTTTCCCTTTTCTTGCTTTTCCCCTATCTCTCAAGTCTCTCTTCTTATGGAGGGTGGGAGGGGGTTTTAGTTTCTTTTCGATGTTTCCGTGGGTTGGGGAATTTATTGGATTCTTTTATGATTGGTTGTAGCGAATGTCTATCATCGTGATTTGAAACCTAAGAATATATTGGCAAATGCGAACTGCAAACTTAAGATCTGCGATTTCGGGCTGGCGAGAGTTGCTTTCAGTGATACGCCAACCACAATCTTTTGGACGGTAATTCATTCTCATAGAACGGGACAACACATTTGCATCATTGTTTTGCATTTATGCTCTATAAATCTCTTAATATTATGAAGCTGACACTTATTGGAATTTTATGATACATTCACAGGACTATGTTGCTACAAGATGGTATAGAGCTCCTGAACTCTGTGGATCATTTTTCTCAAAGGTATGGTATTGCATGCGTTGTGGTTGAGCTGAGTTTACTTGAGGTTTATGAGAACTTAACATAAGCTGCTTATCTACTTCAGTCCTTAAATATATGAAGATTGTAAGATCCTGCTTGCATATATGAGCTTGATTCTTATAACATATCAGTATATCACGTTTAGCAGTGTATCTGTATCATGCCTACTTTTTTGTTTGGGGCCAAAACCGCTGTGCACGCCCTTTGGTGTCTTTTTAATATTTGGATCTCCCTCCCAAGATGCTGACTTCTCCATACCAAAAAATCTATATAAGCTCGTTTCATATTTGCATTATCTTCTAGATTGTTTGTGAGTGAATTAGTAGGTTGATGTGGTAAGTGAGACATTTAACCTTTTTGGCAGTTTGCATGGTATGCTAAAAGGACAGCCTCTAAGGCCTCAAAATGATTGTCAGTTTCCTTTTTCTAGCTGAATGGTTATCTAATGAAAGCTCCCATGATAGTTCCAGTTCATTAGTTCTGTGCTTCGGTGCTGTTACTTTACGTCATATTCCTTCCATAGTTCCATATGTCATTATGTCGTTGACTCAATTTTTTATGCAACTGCTAAGCTATGAGATGAGAACTTCGCTGTTGAGCTCCTCTTCCATTACAAACTCGTGATAATGGATGATGCTGCTCTGCTTATGTATTACAAATACTTCCTTTTCTTGAAATGAGGGAAACCTGGTGCTATGAGAAGGAACCTGGTCATGAAAAATTTGGAAGTAATAATTTTAATTCTGTCCATTCAAAAAAAAATATATGTCTAGTGATGTAAAGTTTATGTATTCTCAAGCAATCTCATACCAAAAAGAATACATCTTATTGCAAAAGAGAATTTACTGGAAAAGTGAGAAATGATTGCATTTTCTGTCTCAGTTTTGTTACGTGATAATCGTAGTTGCAGTTGTATTGTGTTCTTTGTTGTAAATGTTATTCTCCATCTTGAGCGTATAGCAATCTTTGTTGGCATCTGGATGCAGTATACACCTGCAATTGACATATGGAGTATTGGCTGCATCTTTGCTGAAGCACTAACAGGGAAACCTCTATTTCCTGGAAAGAATGTTGTTCACCAGCTGGATTTAATGACGGATCTACTTGGGACACCTTCATTAGATACAATCTCCCGGGTAGGTCAATAGTGCTAACCTTTTCATGCAGAATAGGGTCATATTACTCATGTTTGAGTTTTGACCTAGAATTTCCCTCTCCCTGTCCCTCTCTTATTTTCTTTCCTATTCTAGGTTCGAAATGAGAAGGCAAGACGATACTTAACAACCATGAGGAAGAAACAGCTGGTGCCCTTTGCACACAAATTTCCAAATGCTGATCCGTTAGCCCTGCGACTCTTGGAAAGGTTGCTTGCGTTTGATCCGAAAGACCGACCTACTGCTCAGGAGGTTTGTCTTGGTGTACAAATTCACCTCCGTATTCCTCAAGTTATAATGCTGATATCACTTTTCTCTTCACTGGGTTTGACCTTTTTGATTAAGTATGATTAATTTAGGCTATGCAGTCTTGACCTGTTTTTTGTTTTAAATTAGGCATTGGCAGATCCTTACTTCAAGGGATTGTCGAAAGTTGAGAGGGAACCTTCCTGTCAGCCAATTACAAAAATGGAGTTTGAGTTTGAGAGACGAAGGGTTACTAAGGAGGACATAAGAGAGCTAATTTTTCGTGAGATCCTTGAATACCATCCCCAGCTGCTCAAAGACTATATGAATGGAACTGAGAGGACTAATTTCCTTTACCCTAGGTTCTGCTTGGTTCTGCTTTCTTGGTTTAGGGATTAGTTAATGATATTGCGCTGCCACTTCGTCCTGACTTTCTAACTTCTATTCTGTACGCAGTGCTGTTGATCAATTTAGAAAGCAATTTGCGCATCTTGAGGAAAATGGTGGTAAAAGTGGTCCAGTTATTCCGCTAGAAAGGAAGCATGTTTCTCTTCCTAGGTATTGATTTTGTTTTTCACCTATTATCTTTTTTATTTAATCTTTATTTTTTTGCTTTCTTGGTTCTTGTTCTTCGTGTGCACTTGCGAACGAACAACACACTCCTACTATAGTTCTCTGCTATTGGTACAAGTCAAATAATGATAGAAATATTTAGTTGTGACTCGTGAGTATGCTACTAGCTACTCATTAGAGAAAATTATAGTTCTTTTGCATGGCAAAGAGTTGATGTTGTTCTCATTATCGCCCTGCACGTATAAATGATTTGCTTTTCCATCCAATGACATCTGTAGGTCTACGATAGTACATTCCAATACAGTCCCTCCAAAAGAGCAAGCAAATGTCACTTCTTTCAAAGATCGGCAAGTTGCTGAAGATCTGTACCACAGAAATTCTAGAGATGCAGTGGGAATTTCCGTAAATCCGTCTAGAGCTTTGCATGTGGCCCAAAGAATTCCACTTGGTACTTTTGATGTTTTTGCAGCCAATTCTCTTTTATTGTTTCATTTCTTCCTTTTGGATTTACTTGTTTTCCTTTTCAGCCAAACCTGGAAAAGTTGTGGGACCAGTTGCTCCATATGAGAATGGAAGCATTATGAAGGATAGTTATGATCCAAGAGCATTTGGTAGAAGCACAGTCCACCCTCCTAATGCTGTTCCTCCCACTTATTGGCATCACAAGTCTAGCTATGTCAAGCAGGAGAAGTCCGTAACAGAAGCTGAGAGGAACTAGTCCTCTCAAGCAAAATAAGTCAATGTGGTGTGGCAAACAAATTTGCTCCTGATGTAGCCGTCAACATAGACTCGAACCCTTTTTTCATGACACGTGCTGGGATTAACAAGGCAGAACATGTGAATGATCGTGTAACAGTCTATGCAAAATTGTTGCAGGCGGCTAAGTAACTGTATAGTGGTCTAGGTGTTGCGGCCAGTGCTGCAGCAACTGCAGCTGCTCATCGAAAAATTGGGAGCGTGCAGTGTTGCGTGACAATTGACAAGGATGTATCAAGGAAAAAAGGGTTTTATGGTTGTTGGCTGAGTCAAGTAACCTATGTGGAGATAAGGGGGCTCTTTCTAGAAAATCAATTGCCCCTTTCCTTGGTGTGTACTGCAGAAGAAGAGGGGTAAAGGAGGAAGGAAAAGAAGGTTTAAACTCTCAAGATTCGAGAGCCGCCAGCAAAGCTCAGGTTATGTAAACAATTGCGGCCATCAAATTATACTTTCATTTTTAACACAAAGGATTTTTTTTACTTTCATCCCCAGAATAGTATGTGATTGGATAATTGGAGATGATGTCTGGAGAATGTTTATATTTGATAGGCTATCTTGTGAGATAAATAAAATAACCTGCAATACGTAGTATGTGTGTTATACGAGAAATCCTATACATAAGTGGATGAATATTGTTGTCTTGGAACTTGGTGGCTTCATCCACTGCCTGCAACCCTTATGAGAAATCCTATACAGTATACACTGAGTCTCTTAGCTTGACCTATTATCGTGTCTATCCATCCATTTACCCAAACTTCAATGACACGCATAAAACCAGAGAGAAAATTCACATCCATAAAAGGGGGGCGAGATTGCTGGAGTCGAAAAAACACATGAGATTTAATGATGTTTGAGTGAGGTGAGTATAAGGCAGTCACCTACCTGAGTCATTAGGGCCCTCGAGCAAAATCTTAAAAATAAATTTTAAATGTGGGCCATCTTGGGGAAAAAAAAAATTTAGTGTCATCCATTACTTAAAAATATGAATTTTTTAACGTTTTGAAATGTAAAATCACCTATTATGTTGGTTCAATCAATTTGTTCCGTCAAATCAGTTTTAATAGACAATATAACTAACTTATTTAACATTTCATGTGATTATTATATTATTAATAGTATGATATTTTTCAAAAATATAAGGTCCTGGGCAACCGCCCGTCTCGCCCACCTCCAAAGACACCGTTGGTATATGGAGTTTAGCATAATGATTAGTAAGGATTAGAGAGCCTTCCCTTTCTATATAGCACACATGAGTAGTAATTGTTTTTTCAATAGGGAAGTCTATGAGTTTTTTTTTTTAAAAAAGAATGAAGTATATATAATTATTATATATGGGTTTTTTTTTGATAAGGAGATGGGGGATTCAAACTCAGGTGATCAAGATGATACACACCATCTTTATCATGCAAATTAATCGTGGAAATTCTCGAAAATGCAGAGCAGTTAAAACTATAAATATGTCTGAAATATTTTATTCGTAGTGTATTATCTTGATTTTCAAGAATATAAAGAAAAATATATATATTTATAAAAAATGCGGGGCACAAAACCGATACGACGTACCTATTTCGAGCACGTGCTATCATTGGGGTGCAAGTGCAACCCGATCGTCGTTAACCATTCGTTTCTAGTATATTTGAAGAAAAACCCTAATCTCATCAAAATCGGATTTACGCACACCAGAAAGAAAGGAAAGGAGAGGAAAGGAAAGGAAGGAAGGAAGGAAGAAAGGTGTGGTCTTTTTCGTCCCTTTCCTCTTTACTTAATTGTCCAAAAAATTCTCCATAGACATCTTCCAAGGTTGAACCTAGTAACTTCACTGTTTGGCTGCCGATCCCTTCATTTCTTTCTCCCAATCTCACGCTTGCCTGCCTATCAGACAGACTGTATGTCACTCACTAAGTTTTTGCTTTTGTTATTATTGATTCCGTTTTTGATTCGCACTTGACTCTAATTTGTAGACTAAAGCAATGGCAGAGAAGACGATCAATAACGGCGTGGCATCGGACGCTGAAGATCAGGCCGCGGAAAACTTTTATGATATCAACGACACTAACAACGGCGACACCAAAGTTTCCGAGATGACGCGGAAGATCGAAGCTTTGGAGAACGAGAAGCTCCGGCTGGTTCGTGACAACGGGGAAATCAAGGACCAAATCACCAACCTTACATCTGAGATTGAAGGATTAAGTACCGAGAATGAGCAATTGAGGAACCGATTGGGAGAATTGGAGGGACAAGTGGCTGAATCAGAACAAGGGAAAAGGGCTCTCGAATCAATTGCTGCGAGAGCCGTGGATCTCGAAACAGAGGTTTCCAGGCTTCAGCATGATCTTATCTCTGCGATGAGTGATGGAGAGGAAGCCAATTCCGAGTTAGCAGAGTTAAAGAAGGTTTTGGGAGAGAAAGAAAGCAAACTTGAGGGTTTGGAGTCGGAGGTGGAGAGTTTGAAGAAAGCAAATGCTGAGAGCGAAAAGAAAGTGAGAGAATTGGAGAGGAAGATCGGGATTTTGGAGGTGAAGGAGATTGAGGAGAAGAGCAAAAAAATTAGGGGGGAGGAGGAGATGAGAGAGAAAATCAAAGAAAAAGAGAGCGAAATCAGTGGTTTCAAGAAAAAAATTGAGGACTTGGAGTATGGAGTCGCCCAAAATGGGGTGGAATTGGAGAAGATTACGGTAGATAAGAAGGTTTTAGAGGAGGCGCTGAGGGAGTCAGAGGAAAAGGTGAAGGCAATGGAACTGAAGATGGTGGAGCTGCAAAGCGAGGCTGAGGAGGCTGGAAAGGTGATCAGTGGCTTGAAAGAGAGCACAATCCAGGCTGTTAATGGGACTGCTTCTGAGATATTAGAGAATGGAGAAGGTGGAGAGAAGGGATACAAGGGATTGAAGGTGCAGTGGCCAGTGGTTGCCTTGGGTTCTACAGGAGCTATCGCTGCTACAGCTGCTGTGCTCTATGTTTGCTATGCTAGGCGGAGATAGAGATGAGGTTGGGTTCTAATTATGACTTTAGTTTTGTTGGATAAGTCTCTTGGCATTGTTTTTGAGCCTACGGGCTCTAGTTTACTATGATTTTGGCATGTCTGTGTTGTTTGCTTGCTAAGCTTTGTAAGCTTTGTAGTTTTTCATTGGGAAACCTGAATGACTTATATACTTACTTACTTAGACAAGTGTTGCTGAAGTTTGGCCTTTTGTTGCTTTTGAGATACTGGATATGCTAGTTCTCTAATGTGTATTGGCTGTCAAATAAATGTGGTTTGATAACGCAAGCTAGGGCATGAAAGATACCGGATATGCTAGTTGAATGGTTCATTATGTTTCCCATTCATTATGCAATCCTGCCTTCATGAGGATGCAAATGAATAACATATTTAGATTTTTGTTTCATTAAGATCTTTTGGCATCTAAAGCAAATTTTATATTTCATAAGCAGCTTGGGGGGGGGGGGGGGGTGGTTGAGTAAGTAGATGATTGTGTAACCTTAGCACAATTATGAAATTGATAAGCAGCTGCGACCATTTCTACCGGGTTGCATCACTATTTGCTTGCTTATGATTGGCTGGTTTGTAGTATTATCTAGAATGCTAATAAACTCGACTTATTTTTCCTCATCCTTGTGTTTGTTTTTGACAATTTCCTTGGTATTCTTAGTACAAAGTTGCTCCCCCGTTTTGTTTCTTTCTTCGTCCTCAAAAATACTTGGGGTTGAGGGGGTTTACTACAAACATAAAGTATAATCAGACACCAAAGGTCAATGTCATGAAATAGGGGATGAGACTGGCGCGACTGCAACGTTGTTTGGGATGAAGGCTTTGTTGTTGATGATGATTGGCATGTCTGGTGGCAGTACTCTATTATGATATTATCTTACATTTTCCATTCCATGTGATTATTCCAACTAAATCATGTCGTTAATTTTGATGGTTGTTTAACATTCTCTTTTCCTTCAAAACATAAGATATTTTGTTTCCTGCATGTGGTTGGATCTTGATTCCGAAGTATTGGTTTGTTTCCTATGGATTAGGATCATGGAACTGTACAAGACAACCATTCGTACTTCTTTTGACATGTTGCAGCTCTGAATGAATTTTCATTCTTTTACAGAGTTCTTTAGATGATAGTCGGTCTTAAAGTTGGCCATGGCTTGCAACCTGGTGTTTGTTGGGCTGTTTAGCCAGCAAACAGCTTAACACACCAGTTGGACACGGTAAAAACTTATCTATACAGAAAGGAAAAGAAAAAAGTCCATTTCAAATTAGGATGATACTCAGCAATACTATTGGGAAATGATACTTGTGTAAAATGCACTTTTCTGTTTCGCTTACAAACATCAGAATCGAATTTAAGATTTGTTTCAAACAATGCATATGATGTACAAAATGCAACAAATAAAGCAGCACAATCTGTAACACAACGAATTCTGAGTCACGAATAGCAAGGATTATCTTCTACTGCTGTAAGCCAGGCGAAGAGGGGGAATAGACGAGTTACATATAATTCCTCTTTCAACTAAAAAGTGGGTGGATGCAAACAAAATGCTAAAGCGTTTTCCCAAACCAAAACCAAACGCAAGTAAACAACAATAAGGAATATGCAGATAGTGATACTTTTTCTCAGCTTTAGGATCGTCGTAAAACTTGTAGAAGTCCACAGCAGCTCCTCCAAGAAGTAGAAGTTGGTCGCAGAGTGCGTTGAGTTAGAGATATAACAGGCTGTCATCAACAATATCCCAACTTGGTAGATGTTTCATGCTGTTAAAAAGAATCACTAAGGATTGAAGTCTAGGGATTACTTACAGAATTTTCTGATCTTTCAGTGATTTTGGCCTTGTCATCCTGATCACCACCATCAGCGCTTCCCACACCAGGAATATCTGCCGATTGGTTTAATAATAAAGCATCAGCATTGTTTACAGCTTCCTCGTCAAAAATGGCTGATGACTCTCCAGTGCTCGCAACAACAGCTGTGCGTTCTGCTTCTCTGACTCCCTTTGGAGGACTCTCACCATTTTCTTTCTCCTCAATTCCCCTTGGCGTCTCATCTGCTATATCTGAAGGAGTGCTTCCGTATTCATCTGCCGCAGTTGGAGCGGTTTTTGCCTTCTCATCTGAAGCTGCTTGTGTGGTCCCGTCAATACCATTCATTCCCACATCTGGATTTGCAATTGAAGATTTCCCTACTTTCTCTTCTGGATATGGTAAAGTCTTGTCTTCCACTCCCTTGTTTGCAACTTCAATAGTTGCATCTGGCTCCACTGATTTGGCGACTGCTTCAGGCAGAGACATAAGAGGCTCCACAACTGACTTAACATCCTCTTTCTCCGCCTCCAGTGCCACTGAATCCTCTGCTTGATGACTCTTCTCATCAGATTCCTTGTCTTCCTCTGAAATTTTCACTTGTTGGGCATCAGACATACCATCATCTACAACAGAATTGAACTCCTTAACATCCCCAAGACTCAGCTTCTTGTCATGATTCTGTGACGGTTCCATATCTTGGGTCTTCTCGACTATGCCATTTAATTGGGAGTCCTCCATTGATACCACAGTTGCTGAATATGTCTCTTTTATCTTCCTCCTCTGGCTAAATTTTTAATGGAAAACAACCCAATAAGTGGAGGACAGAAAAATAAAGGAAAGAAGCAAGTCAAAGATGAGAAAATAAATATAAACCCATCAGAGGGGGAAATGTAAGCAAATAATTGAATTGAATGTTAGGTGGGGAATGGGAGATGGGAGTGTTCTTTCTTTTTGGTTCTTCTTTGAAAGCAGGGGAGACACTATTTGACTTGCTGTTGTGCTTGATACACAAAGAATGGTAGATAATTACAGAATGGTAGACACTTCTTCCATTCTCGGGTTTTATGACAATGGCAATGGTTGTTGTTAGAGTTCATATTTTGGAATCTTCCATCGAGCGGGGTTCGACTGCTTAATGCTTATCATATACTTGCTACTAAGAAAAAAAATACAGATAATGAGAAAAAGAAAAAAGAAAAACGAATTTGTGGCTTTTTTTAGAAGGATTTGTGGTTAATGGAGTTTACTAGACTCGTAATAATGCTAAGCTAGAAAATTGGGAAAATTTCAAGCCAATACCACTTGTGAAATATTTGGATACTTACGTTCAGTTCAAAAAACTTTATCCTTCTAACATATCACTAGTATGCTAATTATTTTTTTTACATTTATCTTCTTCCTCCAACAACAACTACACTTCTCTTCTTCTTCTCTCTCATTACTGTTGTCCGTTGGTATCCAACCTAAACTGAAACTCACATCACCATGTACATACTCCGATCGACCTTCCATCACCACCAATGGCTTTTCCATTTGGTTGGAAAACGATTGGAAAGTCGAGACCACCGCAAGACAAAAGCCTTAGATCTGGCCGATTCTGGAGACGGTTCGCTACACCATCACTATCGTTGGACTCCCCTCACTGAGACGCATAATGCCCAGCCAGATATGACCCAAAACAATCACCGGATATAATTGTTTTAAAACAGTAACATTGATTGGTTGATATTACTATTTCAAAACAATGACATTGGTCGGCCAATGTTACTATTTGGAAAAAACTTCAGATCCAGTCAATTTTGGCAACAGTTTGCCATACCATCATCATTATTGGACTCCTCTCATTAAAGCACACAATGCCTAGTCATATACGGTCCAAAACGACCACTAGATATGCTCGTTTTAAAATAGTAACCTTGGTCGGCTAACATTACTATTTGAAAAACTTCAAATTTGACTGATTCCGATGACAATTCGCAACACCACCATCACCGTTGGACTCCCCTCACAGAGACGCATAATGCACAGTCATGTTTAGACCAAAATGATAGGTATGAAAAAAGATGAGAGAGAGAGAAAGATGTAGTAATGAGAGAGATGTAGCAAAGAAAGAGAGATGCAACAGGAGAGAAAAAATTGTTATGATGAGAGAGAGATGCAGTAGAGAGAGAAGATGCAATGAGATAAGAGAGATGTAGCATATAGAGACTAAGAAGAGAAATAAAGCATATTAAATCTAATCCTTTTTGAGAAAAGGGCAAAAAAGAAATCAAATAAAATTTAAATGATTTAAATATTATAAAAAATAAAAATGGATTTATGAGGGATAAAATTTTTTAGAGTGGACTCCAATAATTTTGAAAGTGGTATTAATATGTCACTTTCCATAGAAAATTTACAACAATAATAATAATTTTTTTTCAAAAAAAGGAGTAACAAGACCACAAACATTGAGCCGCAGTGGGCCTAACTGCCAAGCCCACACAGTCTTGTAAAACGGCAAAACCTCACCCGCTTGGCCTTTGTTTTATTGTTTATGCTTAAACCCTAGAACTGCTTGTCTATCTTCTTCGCCTCTCTCGGTAGCAGCTTCGATGGCCGCCACCAATCCACCTACGTCTTCGACGCTCTCTAAGGCGAGTCCCAGAGTTTTAGAGAAAGCTGTCAATGCGCTTATCAGGTGGAGAGATTCCAAATTGAAGACACAGAAACCTCAACTCCTCGAACATGACGAGTTTGTATACCTGATTCTGACGCTCAAGAAGATCCCACAGAAAAGCCGCACCAATGCTCACAAAATTCCCCTCCCTCATCCTCTCACCGACCCCGCCATCTCGGAGCTCTGCCTCATCATTGACGATCGCTCCAAATCCAATCTCACCAAGGAATCGGCCCTGAAGAAGATCAAGGGCGAGAATATCCCCATCTCCAAGGTCTTGAAGCTTTCTAAGCTTAAGACCGATTACCGACCTTTCGAGGCCAAGCGGAAGCTCTGTGATTCGTACGACATTTTCTTTGCGGATAAGAGGGTGATTCCCTTGTTGCCTAGGCTGCTGGGGAAGCAGTTCTTTAAGAAGAAAAAGATTCCAGTGCCGGTGGAATTGAAGCACCAGAACTGGAAAGAGCAGATTGAGAAGTCATGTGCTTCTGCAATGCTGTATTTGAGTACAGGAACTTGTAGTGTCGTGAAGGTGGCTAGGCTGTCGATGGGGAAAGAGGAAATTGTGGAGAATTTGGTGGCTGCCGTTAATGGGATTGCTGAAACTGTGCCGAAAAAGTGGGGAAATGTGAGGTCTTTCCATTTGAAGTTGCTTGAGAGCGTGGCATTGCCTATATATCAGGCTGCCCCAGGCATTGATGATATCAAGCTGAAGATTGAGGGAGTGAAGGATCAAGAAGAGGATTTCAAAGAGGAAGAGGGTGGAGAAGATAAGAAAGTGGAGATGAAGAAGAAAAAGAAGGGGAGGATACACGAGGTCAGGTACATGGATAGGAATGTTGGCGACATTTTTAATGAGGATGAATTGGGTAGTGATGTTGAGGGCGAGGATGGTATGGATGATGTGAATGGTGAGATGGGTGGTAGTGAATTAGTGAGTAAGAAGAGAAAGGCAGATAAGGGGAGTGTTGTGGATGGTAAAGTAGCAAGGAAGGCAGTTAAGGTGGAGAAAGATGGGTTGCCCATTAATGTGGAGAGTGAGGATCGCATCAAACATAAGAAACAGAAAAAAGGCGGGTTTTCATTGAAGACTGAGGAAGTGAAGGACAAGGAAAAGAAGAAGAAGAAAAAAGTTTAATGCCTTGATGATTTTGTCTCTTCTCTGGGGCATTCTAGAGGAGCTTATCATGGTAACTGCTAAACAGTGTTTTTTTTGGTTGCTTGTTATATTTATGAAATTGAGTTGGCCGATTACTTTATCTTGTTACTTGATTGGGAGATATTGTAGAAACAGGCCGCTTTGGTTGCTTGTTATATTTATGAAATTGACTTGGCGGATTAACTTGATTTTGAGATTGTCCTATCAATAATTTCCTTGCCTGGTTGCATCCTAAACACAATCTCACGTTTTTCTGCTTAGGTCTTTGTCTCTTTAAGAATTTAAGTGAATTGATCTTTAACATGATAAAGTCTTGTACTGAGTATGGCAGATTGATATTCTGTTGAAGGAATGACGGCAAGAGTTGCCTGGTCAACCTGTTAGTATTAGGATTTGGAAATTCAATCTCAGCTCGTCGTTTGTGCAGCATATGACATAAATCTCCATTTATTTACTGGCACTTTGAAGCCAAAAAGAATATTTGTTTGGTGTATAATGTTGGGATTTAAGACCTTACTAACAGATGAACTGCCTTAAATTTTCCAGTGGTTGCTTCTGCTGTGCATTTTCCTATGATTTCTGATTAATCAGTTGAGACTTCAAATTTCATACTGACTTTACTCGGATCTTTCTCATTTTCTTTTGGAAGTTTGGAAAATCTGTAGAAAGCTCATGAGTTTCCTTGTTTACCACAAATCTTAAGTTCAAGTACCTGTTGTGCATTTGTCCCACATTGCTTAGATGTGGGAGTTAAGTGCGATTTATAAGGCGGGTTAATGCCTTCCTTACTTAGTCCATAAGTTTTAGGCCTGTTGGTTACAGTTGGGTCGGGCCTGGGCGTAGGTCTATGCTGGGCTTGTTGGTTGGGCTAGGGGTATTGGTCCTTAACCTTATCAGTTGGTATCGGAGCGAGGCCCATGCTGATGACATAGATGCATGTGGGTTCATGGGGTGGACCATCACACGTGGGACACGTGTTTTTTTGGGAGGGAGGGAATTGACGCAGTGTGCTAGTCGTTCCCTTATCCCACATCAGGTAGGTTTTTTTGGGAGGGAGAGAATTGGCGCAGTGTGTTAGTCGTTCCCTTATCCCACATCAGGTAGGTGAAGTGCTTTATATGGGTGGGGCAATCCTCAACCTTGCAAGCCACGTGTTTTTTGGGGTTTTTTTGGGAGGGAGGGAATTGACGCAGTGCGCTAGTCGTTCCCTTATCCCACATCGGGTAGGTGAAGTGCTTTATATGGGTGGGGCAATCCTCAACCTTGCAAGCCACGTGTTTTTTGGGGAGGGAGGGAATTGACGCAGTGCGTTGGTCGTTCCCTTATCCCATATCGGGTAGGTGAAGTGCTTTATATGGGTGTGGCAATCCTCAACCTTGCAAGCCACGTGTTTTTTGGGGAGAGAGGGAATTGATGCAGTGCGCTGGTCGTTCCCGAGGGAATTGACGCGGTGCGCTAGTCGTTCCCTTATCCCACATCAGATAGGTGAAGTGCTTTATATGGGTGGGGCAATCCTCAACCTTGCAAGCCACGTGTTTTTTGGGGAGGGAGGGAATTGATGCAGTGCGCCGGTCGTTCCCGAGGGAATTGACGCAGTGCGCTAGTCGTTCCCTTATCCCACATCGGGTAGGTGAAGTGCTTTATATGGGTGGGGCAATCCTCAACCTTGCAAGCCACGTGTTTTTTGGGGAGGGAGGGAATTGACGCAGTGCGCTGGTCGTTCCCTTATCCCACATCGGGTAGGTGAAGTGCTTTATATGGGTGTGGCAATCCTCAACCTTGCAAGCCACGTGTTTTTTGGGGAGGGAGGGAATTGATGTAGTGCGCTGGTCGTTCCCGAGGGAATTGACGCAGTGCGCTAGTCGTTCCTTTATCCCACATTGGGTAGGTGAAGTGCTTTATATGGGTGGGGCAATCCTCAACCTTGCAAGCCACATGTTTTTTGGGGAGGGAGGGAATTGATGCAGTGCGCTGGTCGTTCCCTTGTCCCACATTGCGTAGGTGGGAGCCCTTATCCCACATCGGGTAGGTGGAAGTGAGTGAAGTGTTTTATATGGGTGGGGCAATCCTCTACCTTGCAAACCGGTTATGGATGGTTCAATTGGTGGTGTGCTAGTTGGGTTCAATTGGTGGTGTGCTAGTTGCCGTTCATTATTCCTTTCTAGTGTTGTCATGTACTCTTCTTTTAGTGGTCAGTTATCATCTTATTGTGTCTTAGGTGTGCCCAAGTTTCATGGGTTAGTGGTGTGGGTAAGTTATTTGTTCAGTTATCATCTTATTGTGTCTTAGGTGTGCCCAAGTTTCATGGGTTAGTGGTGTGGGTAAGTTATTTGTTCAGTTATCATCTTATTGTGTCTTAGGTGTGCCCAAGTTTCATGGGTTAGTGGTGTGGGTAAGTTATTTGTTTGGCAGAGGTTATGGTCACGTTGGATGGCTGCAATTTCTCAAACTGTTACGTATTTAAGTTCATGCGAAGGTGAATGAGATAATCAAAAAATTGCTTGGCACTTGTGTCTTATGGAGGCTTGGTTTTCTTGAATTAAACCTACTTATCTTTGTCTTTGAATTCACAAAATTGGGAAACACAAAAATCACAACTCCAAAAGGGACTTGTGTTCCTCCAATAGACCAATTACAAGATGAATCACCCCAGGTTCCATCAGTAGGGTGCCGGGGCTCTGCTGTAAAAAAATTACAGCAGGCCCCGCTGTAATAACAATTTGAGACGAAATTTTTTTTTTATTTTAAAAAAATTATAGATGTGTAGTTTATGATCTAACGAATCCAACGATATATTTTTTGTTCAAAACAAAAATCATATGCTACATGAAAAATGCTTAACAATTTTAGACCGTCGGATATAAACTCAAAACATTCGATGTCTGGATCACGATGAATTTGATTTTTGTTTCTAACAAAAAATATATCGTTGGATTTGTTAGATCATAAACTGCACATTTATAATTTTTTCAAAATAAAATAAAAAATTTTAAGGATCCAAATTACCTACAGTGAGATCTATTGTAGTTTTTACTACAGCAGACCACTGCCACCTCCATCAGTACCCCTGTTTTTATTTTCTTGTTCTCTCTTTTAGAACTTCAATCTTCTAGGGCTGAACAACGCACATGCATTTTGTGACCTTCAAAATAAGTTAGCATTTTATTCAATCAACGTCTTCTTGCTCCGCAACTCCAAAGAGGTAGTCATGACGAGACGCTGGATAAAGAGAAACAGAGGAGGGAGAATCCACAGAGCTGGCCAGGTCAAGTCTGGAGTTTTCTTAATATAGAGGCAGTTGCTTGAGCTATGACATTTCTATTCAACAGAAAACTGATTACCTCCTTGATTAGCAAAAAGTTAATTAGACAAGGATTTACTTATCCATGTCTGTCAATCGATTAACAATAATTGTGTGCAAGTGTTGGGTGGCCATTGACTCGTCGGAGTAATATGCTTATATCAATGAAACTAATCTTTTTCTTTTGGAAAGAAAATAAGAGAAACAGAAAAAGCTATGACCGCTTGACACTGAAGTTTTTTCTCCTCGTCTTCGGTGAGGCCAAGTGCAGAGGCAGAACACAAGGGAAACAAAACAAAAAACCAAGGCATGAGCATGAAGGAGCGAGTGCTACTGTGCCAGTCTCAACAGAGGAAGATGGCCTTCCAATAATCTCTGGAATATGCAAAATTGCAAACAATATTTTAATGTGAAAAGAAAAGGAATAAAGGCAGTGAATCTAGTATTCTCTTCTTCTTTTGGCAAATCTAGTATTCTTTTGCAAATTGCAGAGCTATTGCCAGGGAAGTAACAATGCTTCCTAGCGTAGGACAATTACTGGTAAAGTAAACTAGCAAAGAGAAATGCTCTCATTTAAAATAAGAAAAAATAAAAAGGAAAGAAAATACAGATCCTGCTCCTACTCTTTTTTTAAAAAGTACTATTAGAAAATTTAAAATTAAAAAAAAACAAAACAAAACCGAAGCTTGGAAATGCAGTCCGCCTCCGTTACTTCCTTGCAGAGCTACTGCCACTGCATCGTCTCCAACCCTTTTCGTCAACCCGGCCGCAAGAGTCGAAGCCCCACTTCCGTTACACTTCCCAACTATCAAACTCATCTTGGACACGTATGCTCTTTCGTTCTCCTCGCCACAAACAACTTGAGCAAACAACGCCACACAAACCAAAACATTGCGCACCCAAATCGCATACCCCCAGCATTTCAACACCACTTCCGCTTTTCTTCCGACTCCAATACATCCAACAACCAAACCCCAGAAATCCAACCCCAAGGAGGACAGCTAAGAACAGAGAGCAGCGCCACAAGGGTTTGTGAACCTTCTGCAAGCATGTGGTGGCCGGACTTGAAAGCGGCGTTGGGCCAAAGAATCAATATTGAGGGCATCGTTTCTTCAGTGACAGTGTTCGCTAAAGATCGACACTTGGCTCTACCTCATGTTGCAGTACCCGATATAAGGCACGTTGATTGGGCTGAGCTGCATAGACGGGGTTTTAAGGGTGTTGTGTTTGATAAAGATAACACCCTTACGGCACCTTACTCGTTGACACTCTGGGATCCTCTTGGGTCTTCGATTGAGCGGTGCAAATCGGTGTTTGGGCACAATATCGCGGTGTTTAGTAACTCTGCTGGTAATTTTTGTCCGACCCAATTGCAACTCAATTTTACTTCTGTTGTTGGTATGGTGTTGTTTCTTCTCCTTTTTCATGTTACGACGTTCTTTGGTGCTAATAAATTAGGTCTTTTTGAGTACGATCATGATGGTTCAAGAGCCAGGGCGCTTGAGGCAACAATTGGTATTAAAGTGATAAGGCATAGTGAGTGTTTATTGCTTGGAGCTTTTTATTCTATACTAAAATCGTTAGAAAGTCCTATGACCAAAGTGATTTGTGCTCTAATTTGAAAACGCTAAATTAGCAGCATTTGAGTAACTCTTGTTGAGCTGGTTAAGGCATATCCTCAACTTGGTGTACCCAAGTTCCAGTCCCCCACCCCGCTTACTTAACAAAAAGAACAGTAACTCTTGTTGCCTTCAAATTTGTGCTAAAAATGATTCCTTTGATTAGCATTGATGTGAGTATTTGCACGTTGTGCTCTAGGGGTGAAAAAACCAGCTGGGGTAGCAGAAGAAATAGAGCAGCATTTTGGCTGTGAATCCTCACAGCTTATAATGGTAAATGAGGTTTTTCCGATCCAGTTTTGAATGGTTTTATCTTGGGTTGAAGGGATGACATGGTTATGGTTGTGGCAGGTGGGTGATCGGCCTTTCACTGACATTGTTTATGGTAATCGAAATGGGTTTCTGACTATACTAACTGCACCGTTGAGTCTTGCTGGGGAGCCATTCGTCGTCAGACAGGTTGGTCTTCTTTATCTTCATTTTCTACTATGTGAATTCTTTTTTGCCATTCATTCAAGTTTTTTTACTACCCTCGTATTGGTGTTAAGCAGTACATTATACATATTCCAGAGAGATAATCTTCCAGTTCTTACTATCCTCATATTTATTCCGCCTCTTGCAGAGTAGACGCCAGATGAAAATACTCTTAATTGCTTTGTTTTGTGAACTCTTTTCTTTTAAGTACATCAAACTCATTTAGTCATTCTTAAGTGATCCAACATCAGTGAAACTTAAGTCGCCTCCTGTTATCTTTCAAATTGGCGATATCCGAGATGTTGTGTACTGTTATAGGTTCATTCCCTTTGCATATACAAAAGACGAGGTCAAGATCCTATTCCACTTTGGAGACATACGTAGGAGGAAGGGTATTTATATTTTTCTTAAGGAAGGTTATTTGTGTTAACAAAGATATTGTAACTACTAGCAAAATGCTCAGCTGGAAAATGGTTCCTATCTCTTTTTTATTAATAGAAAAATATTATATAACTAGCACCAAGGGGATGCAATCCAAACTAGAATTACAAATTAGAGATATTCAGGCTTTAAAAAAAATTGGAACTAGTTCCATTTGACCACTGCTTAAGTACAGTAAGCCAGCCATCCAAAAAGACTAAAGTCGAACATTCTTTTTCCTGAAAAATTCTAGAATTGCGTTCTTTCCAAATTAACCAACAAGTGGCCCTAAGGGTCAAAACCAAAAATTTTTGCCTGGATTTGTCATGCCTCCACCTCTGAGTTCAGGTTCCTAGAAGGCACCCAGTTAACACCCATCAAATTCCAAATCTCACCCCAAACCTGAGTGGAGATGTAATCTTATAAAAAGGTAAACAACTCCCGTGTCAAATATTCTCGTAATGGACGGCGTTGGGGACATACATGTTACTATTATTGGTTCATTTCCTTTGCATATCCAAAAGACAAGGTGAACATCATATTCCACTTTGGATACATAGGTAGGAGGATGGTTATTTATATTTTTCTTAAGGAAGGTTATTTGTGTTAACAAAGATATGGTAACTACTACCAAAATGCTCAACTGGAAAATGGTTACTATCTCACTACTTTAGAGGGGGGATGTAATCTTATGAAGCGATAAAGAACTCCCGAGCACAAAGTTCCTGCAGTGGAGGGGTCGGGGACATATAGGATGTACGCTTACCTTACCCCCCGCATAATATATCTGTGACCTTTTAGTTGCACCACTACAACTCTACGGCTGGGCACATGTTCGATTATTGGACTACTTCCTTGCACAGAATATTGAGGGACGATGCAATGAGGAACGACATAAAATATAAGTTTGTGTTGTAGAATAAAATTCTTAATAAATGCCCTTGTCTTTTCTACCTTAAAATGATGTAGATAATAATTGGACTTGGTCGACTGTTGTCATAGATATGGGTGTCTTACCTATGAAGACTATTGATTTTATGCTGGTATTTTTATCAAAAAGAAAAAGAGTTAATGGCTTGCCAATATTTTTGTTCATCTGTAATAGCTTTGCTTTTATGTTGGTGATACAATGGATGTTCTTCTGTTGCTTCACTCTGTCACTTGATTATTCGTGATGTTAATATGTTTGCAGGTTCGGTGTGTGGAAGTAGCCATCGTGAAACATTGGTTTGAGAGAGGTTTGACACCAATCGGTCATAAGCTAATTTCAGATCCCCAGCTCTGTGCTAAAGATCCATCTTCTCCGTAAAACTTTTGTTGTTGCAAAGTGATTATAGCTGTAACTATCAACAAAATTTTGGTTACCATTATAGGGAACTGAATGGCCATTTATTTGTTTACTCATCAAGGTCTCTTAGATTCAGTAAAATTAATCAACATTTTGGACTAAAGTGTTCACTGAGAGTGGAGAAAGTTGAGTCTCTCAATGTTTCATTGGTGGTGTCGTCCTCCTGCTCTGTTGGATTGCATTTGTAGGGTACAGTTGTTTCGTCCTTAAAATCAAACCTAGAAGTTAGAATGACTGGTGGTGCTATGAAGTAGTTACACCCGTATGATTCTCCCTGGATTAAATGGAATCTATATGTTTTTAGTGTCACGAAAACAAGTGTGCATAATGAGACATGTTTCTTTATTCTTTTGTTTAATTAACTCTGCATCATCTTGTGAAAATGCTCATTACATGCAGAGCCAGAAAAATTTTGTTTGCTCAATTGTGAAGATTTTTTTTTTTTTTTTTTTAAATCTGGATGCTTAGTCATGCTTCTAACTTGAGCAGCACCACTAGTTGAAGTGGTCAAACTCCGCACCATCCTATTAGGGCATTTGCAATGGTATATAATTATTGGGCCAACAAAGATGTTGTCTTTTATTGTGAAACGTGTTTTGCTTATGTGACTGTATTGAGAGAAGTGTTTTTCTGATGTGGATGTATTGGTATTTGGTGTTTTGGTGTAGTTTTGTTGTGAATAATATGGAGAAATGAAACGTTGTTGGCCTCCATGTTAGGTGGGAAGAGAAAATGTATAAAAATTTGTGTTTTATTGATGTGGCTGTATTGAAATATGTGTTTCGCTGATGTGGTTGTATTAGAATACGTGTTTGATTTGATTTTTCGTGTAATAGAGATGATACCCAAAATTAATTTTGTTGGGGGCATTAGCACTTGCACATTGCAAGTGCCCTTAAATGGCAGGAATTTGGATCCCCAACCCTGTCGAATAATCGGCAAAAGTTATGCTTTCTATTCCTGTCAACACACTTGAGAGGTAAATATCAGATAAATATAGCTTCTTGGTGTGTGTGCGCGCTTTTACGTCTGCATCAAACCACACACGAACTTCTGTTTTTTTTTTTTTTCTTTTGTGGCACACACGAACTTCTGTTATTCTAGCTGGATAACACCTAATTTTTTAGACAATATTTCTTGCCAAATTGTGTTTCCGTCAGTAACAAATATGCTGAATGCGTAGCGGATTGTTGGCTTGCCTTTCCTCCTGAACTATTTTCTCTTAACAGAAGATACTAAGATGTACATCATTGTAGAGTTTTCACATTCGAATTGGATAACAGTATTGTCTGAAGAACTACTTAAGCCTTGCTTGTTTCAGCAGTAATGTGTATAAAATCTGTAGTTTGAGTGTGTAAAAGGGAAGTGTGTTAATACTATTACAACTTGGAAGAGATCTTGATGGGCATTCCAAGGGAGGGAAATGGGAGAGGATCTTTGGTAATTTCCTCATCTGGATGCAGCAAGGACCAATTGTATCGAGTGACAACATGGTGCACAAAAATGAGGATATTGAGCTTGGCCAGTTGATGTCCTACACAAAGCCGTGGTCCTCCTCCAAATGGAAGGTAAGCATATTGGGGAACAGGCTCCTCAAACCTATTTGGATTGAAGCTTAATGGATCCTGGAAATACTCTTTACTATAGTGAGTTCCATATGCCGTCCACAGAACCTGTACAAATGTACCACAGCAAGTTGTTCTTATATGTCAGGAAAAAAAAAAGGCACTTGGATTGGTTAAAGTATAGAACAGACGATGTGATATTCACCTTCCATCCTTTCGGGATGGTGAAGCCACCATATTGGATGTCAGCAATTGCTTTCCTGAAGGAGCCGAAGATGGGAGGGAAGAGACGCATGCTTTCACGTGCAACTTGCCAGGTATAGTTCATCTTCTTCATGTCTTCTAATGTTAGATTTTCACCAGCTCTTTTCTTGCTGTTTATATCAAACTGTTCTGTTGGTAATGATATAATTTCTGTTGACTAGATTGCTAAAACTGAATGAAATTGAGGAGCATAATTAGATGCAGTGAGAAGGTACCTTGGATCAGGAGAGAGTGGCAGTTTGGGTGGTGAGCCAACATTTTGAATGTCATGGCAATGGCGAAAGAAGTGGTGTCGTGAGCTGCAAATACAAGCAAAACCACATTGTCAATAACCTCTTCTTCACTAATCTCTCCTCGGATCATCCCAGCCACCAACCGCGTTAGCAGCGACCCTTCCTTCTCATCCGTTAGCACATTTTCCATCTCTTTTCGCTTATCCCTCACTATTATAGCCAACATATTCTCTATCTGCTGCCTTGCTTTCTTGGCTCTTGAAAATCTAGAGCCAGGAAGTTTGACTGGTGCTGCAAATACCCCTTGCAGAACTCTTTCAAAAATACTCAGCATTCCAGGCTCCACTTTGATTCCTAGTAGGCACTCGAAAACTATGGTAAATGTCACTACTTTTGTTGAACGATAAAGGCTTACCATTTCTTGGCCATCCCAATTAGTATCCAAGTGCAATTGTACTGACTCGCACATCTTGGGGACTAAAGCCTCTAGTCCTGCATGGCTTAGAGAGGTGGCTATGAGGCCCCGGAGACAGCGGTGCTGCTCCCCTTGCTTTTCCATGATAGAGTTCTTCCCCATGAGCTGAACTGAAGCTGCAGGCCAAGAGCTTATCACCAACTTGAACTCGTTGGATAAGAAGAACCGATTAGCCTCGGCTCCATTCACCACAACTGTTGGTGAACCCATTAGCCTTGTTTTGAAGATGTTTCCGTAGTTGGATATCCGAGGTTGAACAAAGTCCTCAAATAATCGGTCCTTGTGTTGAGCTTTGTAGAACTCCATTGTTTCTCCAATCCAAGGAAGTCCCATTTCCCCTGGTGGTAGCATATTCTTTGTTCTATTGCGGCTTTTCTTGTTCTTCAGCACGAGGAGGAATGCCAGTGCGGCCAGGAAAAGGAAAACCCAAGAGAGAACAACTTTGACCTCCGTGGCCATCTTTATGAAGGTGGGAGTTGAAGATACAGATTAAGAAGTTAAATTGGTTGCTAGAATATGTTGTTTTGGCCTTGTATCAGGTGACTAGTGTTGAGATGCATACATAGATGTGGAATGAAGATGGTTATTTTAAAGTGCAAAGAATGTTAATATTTGTATAAAGTCAAAGCCAATAATGTGTTAATTTATATATAAGAGCATGATGGAAGAGCTGACTTTGAGTGAAGAATGGCATCGGTAAGGTATTTATCAATAATAACAGTGATGTTGCATGTGGGCACTAGGGGTGATAATTTATTTTTGGTTGCCGACCTAATACTAACACCAACACTAAAGGCCCGTTTGGTTCAATATATGCCGATAGTAATTGTAATTCATTTACAAGTAATTCAATTGTGGTAATGTGATTACAATGTAATCCTATTAAAGTGTTTGGTTTATAAAAGGAAAATGTATTCCATTTTTTAGTGTTTTCCAAAATTACCTTCATATACCTTTACATATTTTAAAAATATTATTGAAAAAAATCAAGAGCTAGTTCTGATGCCTAGCCTGGGCTCGATCCTAGACCCCGACATGACCCAGACTCGATCCTAGACCCCCGCATGACCCCGACCCCTATCCCGATCCCAATCACGACCTGACCCTAGTTCGATCCAGATCCTCGACCTAATCCGGTCTCAATCCTAGACCCCGACATGACCTGGGCTCGATCCTAATCCTAAACCTGACCCGGGTCCGATCCTGAATCTCGGGCCTGACCATAGCCCGAGACCCTGATCGGAACTGGGTTCGATCTCGGATCCCGATATGACCCGAAATCAATCCCAGACCCCGGCTTGATTGGACCCTATCCCAGCAGGCTCAATCATGTATCCTGGGCATGATCCCGGATCCTTGCCCCTATCCCGGATCTCAACCTCGATCCTTGATCCCGGGTTTGATCTCGGATCCCAGCCTCAATCCTAAATCTTGGGTTCGATCTTAGATTCCGGATCCCAGGTCCGATCCGGGCCTTGATCCTAGATCCCGGCCCCGATCCCGGCCCCGTAGTTCGATCTCAGATTTCAACCCGGATCCCAGATCTCGAGTCCGATCCTGGATCTCGGTCTCGATCCCGAATCCCAGGTTCGATCTCTGGTTCGGGCCCCGATCCTCGATCCAAGGTCCGATCCCAGATCCCAGGTTTGATCCCGGATCCTGGGTTGAATCTCGAGTTCGATCTCGGATTCCGACCCCTATCCCTGACCCCTGCCCCCATCTCATATCTCGGATCCCAAGCCCGATCCAGGGTCCCAACATCAATCTAGGATCCCAGCCTCGATCCAGGATCTCGACTTCTATCCCGTATCCTGAGCCCGATCGCGACCTCGATCCCTAATCCCGGACACAACCAAACTCTATTTTGATGCCCGACCCAGGCTTGAGGAGTTTAATATGTAAGGATCCCGACTTAATATGTAAGGATACAATTGTAAATAATTTATAATTATTGGGGATATATTTGTTTGAGGAATAAATATTTTATTTTGTAATCACAATACCAAATTTTAGATGGTATTTGGATTACTTGTTTTTGTAAGGAACTCAATTACCAAGTAATTGGATTACATTACATTTTTAAATTAATGGATACCAAACATTGTAATGTAATGTGAATTATTACCATTATATTACATAGGTAACTGAACTAGCTCTAAGAGATTGTAATAGAAAGCAATCGTCATTTTTTTCTTTCTTTATTAGAGTTTGAAAGATATTCTCATGGTCATGGTCATGGTCATGGGTATCCCTAAAAATCTGCTGTGTTTCATTTCTTTTATAGAAAGTCAAAAATCTATACCGAAATGAAATCTTTTTCCCACTAATCCTGCTTTGCTGATGGCCACAAGTCTTATTAGTATATAAACTACAGGAGCAGCCATGTTGATTAGGCAGCAAGATTTGTGGATCTGCATTCTCCACCGCCACAACAGGATTATTTATAATGGTTTTTTTTTTTCCTGACAGACGAGTAGTTCATCCATATTCCTTTCCTTTGCAAACAATCAAGTGAGTCATGGCTGTTCTTGGACAGCAAACAAAATTTTATTCGGTGTTTTAGTTGGGTCTAAATTAACCTTACTAGTAAGTGTACTAGTCGGCGACTACAACACAATGATAAGCAAGGGTCGAATCCACAGGGACGGTGTTATGTTTAATTCAAATGTCTATTTGTATGTATATATGGACAATGCAATCAAAAGTAAAATTCAACTCAAGATTGTTTGGTTTGGTAATTAAACTAAAACAAGCAAAGAGCAAAGTGTTTTTGGTATTTTCTTAGAATTAGGATGCAACTAATGCAAATGAGATGATTTAACAAATATGAGATGAACACCAAGGCTTCGGAATCCCCCTTGGGAAATGACTTGGAATGACATAAATTCACACACATATTTGCTAATTCGGGCATAACGAATCCGTACCTAAGTCGGTTTTAGCGCACTTAAGCCAAATCTCCCTAAAATCGATTACTAGCCATCTTATTGGTCTAGGTCGGATATTCCTAAATACATTCTAGCCATCTTATTGGTCTAAACATGCATAGGAATTTATGGAGTTCTATGGAGATTAGGATTCATACAAAATTGTCACCTAATTAAAGGGAGACACATTCATAATCAAGTGTTTCAAGAAGCATAATCTACTTGACATATTATTGTCTAAGCAAATTCTCCAAACAATTTCATCCAAAAACCTAAAGTGTTGGCCAAACACCACAAGCATGAAGAAATTGCAATCAAACATAGAAACACAAGATTTATACCCAAATCAACTCATATATATGTAAATCAAGTCATAAACAAAGTCATCAAACCCAAGCCTTCATCCTAGCCTTGGCACAAGAGATTTAGTTACACATAATGAGAGAAAAACACAAAAGGAGAGATGAGAAAATCATGAATAAACCCAATTAGTTGAGTAGATCCAAGTTGAGCTGAAGAATCTCTCCTCCTAGCTCCAAGAATCGCCTTCCCCCTCTGGTTTCGCTCCCCAGAAAATCAGTTCTAGGTTCAAAAGTGTCCTGCGGCTCGGCAAGTTCGCGAATTAAAACATCCCAAAAAACTGTCTTGTGCGCCTAGGCGCGTTGTATTCACGCCTAGCCATGTTGATTAGGCAGCAAGATTTGTGGATCTGCATTCTCCACCGCCACAACAGGATTATTTATAATGGTTTTTTTTTTTCCTGACAGACGAGTAGTTCATCCATATTCCTTTCCTTTGCAAACAATCAAGTGAGTCATGGCTGTTCTTGGACAGCAAACAAAATTCTATTCGGTGTTTTAGATGTTTCAAAAGATAGGGTTGTTTCGTGTATGTGAAGTTCTCAGACGACAAAAATAATTTGAAAAATAGCAGTGACTTCCAATTGATTATTGATGCAAACGTCCACTGCATCTAGACTAGACGGTGGAAATATTATCAGAATAACTTGTGTCAAATCAAATGTCGGCATCTCTTCTTTTTTATCAGATAAACAGGGCGCATCATCATGTTAAAGCTTAAAACTTGAAAGAGCAGGGGATTAATGAGGCTTCTGACGCCGCTGCATCAACGAAAAAGTAGTTGTGATATATACATTCAAGAGCCAAAAAAAAAAATTATTTTAAAAAAATAAGAATTAGTTGAATTTCAGAGTTTGGGATTAAGAGCATGTCCAATGAACACTTGATAACACATTTTCAAGTGTTGAAAAGTGAATTTTATGAAAAATTTAGAGTGCTGGAGTTCTACAATGGAAGAAAATGAACACTTGAAAACACAATTTCTTGATAATGACACTTGAAATATAGGTTGTTGTTACAAATGACACTTGAAATATGAAGTATGTATATAGTTGACGAATAGTGAAGAGAGATGATAAAAAGAAAGAGAGAGATGATGAAAAGTAAAAAAGAGATGATAAAAAGTAAGAGAGAGAAAATAAAGAAGATGAGTATGAAGTGTTGAAAAGTATGAAGTGTTGATGAATAATGTATATTGTAAGACCCATTCACCCAATTAAATTATGCCACATACGAGAGAGTAGAAGAGAGAGAATGATTTTGAAGTGCTTGATATAGTTTTTACCACTGGAGTTGCTCTTACTGATGAACATGTGAAAACAGGGACAAACACACGATTTTTGGTGTTATTGTTTTCTTCTTCGTCTATGTGTTGGTACATATACAAGTAAGGTCATGATGGCCTACACTTGTAGACATTTCCTAGTCTAAAATGACGGTCATGATGGCCTACACATGTGGACATTTCCTAGTCTAAAATGACGGCTTAATGTGGACATTTCCTAGTCTAAAATGACGGCCATGATGGCCTACACATGTAGACATTTCCTAGTCTAAAATGACGGCCATGATGGCCTACACATGTGGACAAATCAATGTCATGACAAACATATCTTAGTCAACTTTGTGTGTCCGGATTATTCTACTTGACATCCTGAATATCTGCTCTAACATCCTTGACATCTGTTTTAACACTCCCCCTCAAGTGGGAATAAATGTTGATGATTCCCAACTTGTTAATCAAGGCCAAGAATTGTGAAATCCCTACTGATTTGGTAAAAATATCTGCCGGCTGTTTCAAAGTTGGAACATGGAAAGTTTTGATCAATCCAGCTTGAATCTTCTCTCTCACAAGGTGGCAGTCAATTTCTATGTGTTTGGTTCGCTCGTGGAACACAGGGTTTGATGCAATGTGTAGGGCTGCCTGGTTGTCACAATGCAGCCTAGCTGGTTGTGAATGTTTAATACCAAGGTCATGTAAAATATATCGTACCCAAGTTATCTCACAGCATGCTGATGCCATCGAGCGATATTCCGCTTCTGCGCTTGATCGTGAAACCGTGTGTTGTTTCTTGGTTTTCCAAGAGATTAGTGAATGTCCAAGGAAGACACAATATCCCGTAGTTGAGCGTCTTGTGTCACGACACCTTGCCCAATCTGAATCACAATAAGCATTAATCTGCATGAGACTGGTTGCCGAAAATAGAATTCCTTGTCCTGGTGCCTGCTTGATGTAACGTAACACTCGGTGAGTTGCTTCCAGATGAGGAGTACGTGGTTTGTCCATGTACTGACTAAGTATATGAACAGCATATACCAGATCCGGTCGAGTAATCGTCAAGTATATCAATCTTCCAACTAGTCTTCGGTAGGAAGTGGGATCACTGATGTACTCTCCTTCATTCTTGCTAAGTGACAAATTATGTTCCATAGGAGTATTAACTGGCTTGGCACCAAGGTAACCTGCATCTTCCAGTAACTCAAGGGCATATTTACGCTGTGAAATTGCAATCCCTTTGTTGGAGCGAGCAATTTCTATTCCTAGAAAATACTTCAATGCACCGAGATTCTTGAGTTTGAACTGTCTCATGAGATCGGTTGTGGTCTCTTCGATGTCTTGTAAGCTGCTTCCTGTGAGGATTATGTCATCAACGTAAACAAGCAAAGCAGTAAAGCTTCTACCTCGGGTTCGGATGAATAATTAGTGATCTGATTTAGATTGAGAGAAACCAGCCAATTTGAGTGCAGTAGTCAACTTAATAAACCATTGACGAGAGGCCTGCTTCAATCCGTATAAAGATTTGTGTAATTTACATACTCGAGTCTCCCCCTTTCGTCCGAATCCCGGAGGTAAAGACATGTAAACTTCTTCCTCGAGATCACCATGAAGAAAGGCGTTGTTGATATCAAGTTGGCGAAGATGCCAGTGTTGGGTGGCTGCCACAGCGAGGAGAATGCGGACTGTAACAAGTTTGGCAACTGGGGCAAAGGTCTCACGGTAGTCAAAGCCGACAACTTGATTGTACCCTTTGGCAACCAATCGGGCTTTGTAGCGTTCAACAGTACCATCAGGATTAAGTTTGATCTTGTAGACCCATTTGCATCCAATGGCTTTCTTGTGTGGGGGAAGGGATTGTAGAGACCATGTGTTGTTGTCTTGAAGGGCCCGAAGTTCTTGATCCATAGCTTGACGCCATTGAGGATCCTGAACTGCTTGGGAGAAGGTGTTTGGTGTTTTGATGGCAGAGATGGAAGTAACAAAAGCTCTGTACAAGGGAGACAACTGATTATAGGAAACAACATGAGAAAGAGAGTGATAAATACCTGCATGTCCAGCCAATGAAGAGGTTGATGTTGGTGGAGATCGAGCGGGCAATGAAGCTTCTACATGGTAGTCTTGGAGATAGCTGGGTACACGAGTTGGGCGTTGTGATCGAGTGGAAGGCAGAGACTGTAGGGAAGTAGATTCTGATGTGGTGGTGTTGGGTGGAATAGGTTCAGGTGTAGGAGAGGAATGTAGTTGTTGCTCATGAATAGGAAGTGTCGGTGGCTGGATGTTTGCATGAGAAGGATGGGGTTCTTGGTAAGTATCGGATGAAGAAGGAAATAAAGGTGAAGTAGTGGGAGGAATGGCAGCGGAAGTGGAATGAGGGAATATTTGTTCATAGAATATGACATCCCGAGAGATAAAAAACTTTCCAGTTTCTAAGTTATAGACTCGGTACCCCTTTGTCCCATATGGATATCCAAGAAATATGCAACGGATGGAACGGACATCAAATTTAGTAGGGCGATGGTGATGTGTGGAGGCAAAGCATAGGCAATCGAATACGCGCAGATGCATATAGGAGGGTGGTTTCTTGAAGAGAATTTCATATGGCGTTTTACCTTGAAGGACAGCAGTGGGTGTCCGATTGATAAGGTAAGCAGCTGTAAGAATGGAATCCCCCCAAAATGTTTTGGGAAGTTGGGCTTGAAACAAGAGTGCACGGGCAACATTTAGAAGGTGGCGATGCTTGCGCTCGGCGACTCCATTTTGTTGTGGAGTGAAAACGCAACTGGTTTGATGTAAGATTCCCTTGTTAGAAAAAAAATCTTGCATTGAAAATTCTGGGCCATTGTCACTACGGATAATTTTGATGCAAGATGAGAATTGTGTTTCAACAAAATTGATGAATGAAACAAGGAATTTCCGTGCATCTGATTTGGCATGCAAAAGGTAAACCCATGTGCAGCGAGAAAAATCGTCAACAATGGTAAGGAAATATTTGTCTCCATTGAATGTTGGAATGTGATAGCCCCCCCAAATATCAACATGGATTAACTCGAATGGTATTTTTGTAGTAATAGAACTTAAATGAAAAGGTTTACGAGTTTGTTTGGCAAGGGGACAAATAACACAATCATCAATAGAGCAAAAATCAATATTCTTGGTAGACAAGGAAATAGCATGTAGGCTTTTATTGGACAAATGACCTAAACGTTGATGCCAGAAATTGGAGGAAGTTGAGGCTGCTTTGGAGACAGAGTGACACCCAGATATCTTCGAAACGTCCAAATAGTAAAGCCCATTGTGCTCAGTTCCCATCCCAATCATCTTCCCCGATCGTTGGTCCTGAACAAAACAAGATGTATCAGAAAACGTTGCACAACATAAGGAGGTCTTAGCAAGTTTGGCTACGGAAATTAAATTCAGTTTGAATGAAGGAACACAGAGTACATTATAGAGAACGAATGTATCTGAAAGGCGGATGGTCCCGATGTGTGTTACAAGAGCAAGTGCATGGTTGGGTAGATGTACATGTTGGTTAAGGACTGGTGTCTTGGTGGTCAGAAAGGTCGGTGAACATACCATGTGATCGGTTGCCCCTGTGTCAAAAATCCATTGGGTATCTGGAGTAAAATTGTTTGCACAAACTTTGTTACCTGACATGTTGCTCATGGTGGTGGCTGCACTCACTTGACTTGCCATGTTTCCAATTTTGTTTTGATTTATGAGGGCAATGAGATCATGATATTGTTCTGCCGTGAGATTGTAAGGAGTGGATGGTGTATCAGTTCTTTCTGATTGGGAATCAACATGATGTGCCTTTGAGCGGAAATTGGAATTGACATTGGATTGGTTGTTCCTATCACCGTGATTATTGGCTCGCTTCAACTTTCGACAAATATCAACAGTGTGTCCTTTGTGACCACAGTATTCACACTTGAGGTGTGCACGACAGTCTTCAGCAGTGTGCCCTATGAGATTGCAGCGGTGGCAACGCACATTGTTGTTTTGCTTCGAGAATCTCTTTTCAGCCGAACTGAAACTATTCCTTGCAGCAAAGGCTGCTGCTTCCGGTGTCTTTCCCAAGACTTGGGATGATACAACTCGCTGTTTTTCATCCTGGTTAATGAGGGAAAACACTTTGTTGACTGGAGGTAAAGGTTCCATGAGTAAAATCTGTCCACGTGCGGCTGCGTAGACCTCATTGAGTCCCATGAGGAACTTGATGGAACGTTGTGTTTGTTGGTACTGCAGCAGTGTCTTGGCGATATCTCCACTGCAAGATGGCATAGGACATAGAGCATCTCGCTTATCCCATAAACTTTTCAATTTAGTATAGTACTCGCCAATGGTCATGTTACCTTGTAGGCAATCATGAATTTGTTGTTCAATTTGAAATAAGTATACACTGTTGGAAAGGCCAAGTCGATCCTTCAACTCATTCCAAAGATCATGCGCGTCTTCATTATACATGACGTTTTGTCCAATGTCAGGTGATATTGTGTTGAGGATCCATCCTTTGACAAGAAGGTTGCATCGAATCCATTGTTTCATCTCCACTACGGACTCTGCAGGTGGTTTAGTCACAGTCCCATCAATGAAACCATCCTTGTTCTTTGCAATGAGAGCCATGAGCATCGCATGACTCCAAAGAGAGTAGTTGTCTTGATTTAGTGTTTGATTCACTAGGACAAGACCAGGTTGATCCGAGTGATGAAGATAGAGAGGATTGCTTGGGTCGTCATACTTGTGTGATTGAACTTTGGTCATCTCAGATTTTTCTGGAGTGCCGTCGTTGTTCTTGGCCATTGGTGCTGTTGGCAGTGATGGAAGAAGATGGTTTGTTGCTGGTTTTGTTTATGTGGTGTGTTCTTGAACCTGCTCCGATACCATGTGAAAACAGGGACAAACACACGATTTTTGGTGTTATTGTTTTCTTCTTCGTCTATGTGCTGGTACATATACAAGTAAGGTCATGATGGCTTACACTTGTAGACATTTCCTAGTCTAAAATGACGGCCATGATGGCCTACACATGTGGACATTTCCTAGTCTAAAATGACGGCTTAATGTGGACATTTCCTAGTCTAAAATGACGGCCATGATGGCCTACACATGTAGACATTTCCTAGTCTAAAATGACGGCCATGAGCCTACACATGTGGACAAATCAATGTCATGACAAACATATCTTAATCAACTTTGTGTGTCCGGATTATTCTCCTTGACATCCTGAATATCTGCTCTAACATCCTTGACATCTGTTTTAACAGAACATCATGACCGAGGTAGGCTCTTGAAAAATGCGTACAATCGGACAAGGAGAGCAAAGATCAAGGAGGCCAAGGAAAGGGATCCATATCAACCTGGTTTCTTGCAAACCCAATAAATAAATCCACAAATAGATATATACATACGTTAAAAACAAATGAATGAAACCCATGAATTTTGTTCAAAAATTTGCCCTCCTTGGGATGTCTTTAAAAACAAAAGAAAAATGGTCAAAAAGAGTTTCGACAGACAGATCAAATGGCCAGGCTTTTGCTGTCTTCCTTAACTCCTCCATTTGATACCTCCGCCTACTTCCCTGTCGAGTTCATTTATGTTTTCTTTGAGATAGCATTTGCAACATTGCAGAATTAATTACGGGTCCCCTCTATCCAATGCTTGCCAGCTCTCACGTTTCTCTTTGTTTTACTTCAATTTCGTTATCATTCACCGCATGCATGGACCATTTATTATTGTGGGCAAATCAGAAACTCATTTTACATCCCCGTATTTCATTTTCTTTGTATAAGAAGAAGGTTAGAAGATTGAAAAAATTTCCAACTTTATTGTTGTCATCGGAACAAAGAGAGATTGAAACTGGAACCTCGCCCTAGTAAATAGTTTCTCCATCTCGTGAAGGACATATAAGCAGACCAGACTACCTCTGTGGTGATCAGCTGAGTCTTTCAAGCTTCGTTGACCATCATCTTCTGAGGCCAAGAAACAACAGATATGGGGCATTAGGATTTATGGTTGCGCCAGCAGGCCCAACTACATGTCAGAAATAAAGTGATCAACTATATATATAATGTTTTTCCTGACGTAACATTAAAACTTTAACCATCAATGTTTCCTGCAATCACTCCACTCCTCTACCTCACAGTGTGCATGTGCCAATGCCATGCATATTTTTCTTTTTCTTTTTTATCTAAACTAATCAATCCACTACCGTAAGAACTAAGAATGATTTTCTCATGATTTGAAAAACTTGTCCATCACAATCAAAATGTTTCAAACATTTGCTCTCAGGTCTCTTAACAATTCAAATCTGCATTAATCTTCCAAAGGTTAGACCCTCTCAAATTCTCAACATGATTTTATTATGTAGATAGGCCTTCAAAAGATAAGAGAAGAATGAATGATTTGGCACAAACTTAAACAGCTCCTAATCATGCCTAGTCATGATGGAAACAAAACTAAGAAATCTGAATAAGATGACAGACATGAGATGAGGGAAACAACTAGCTAGCGCCTAGCAGCAAGGGTACGTAGAGATTCGACAAAGTTCATGTGTAGAGTGTGCCAATCTCGACTATGGTATTATTGCTACAGTGTGGGGTAATTAATAGGATATATAAATGCTCCTGAAACATGCTAACTAACCACATACCCCTCTACCTGCTTTATTTACTTCACCTCCTCTTATATTCCCCCTCCCCCTCCCCCTGGTTCCTCCACTTGAGGCACATATATAGCTTTCTTTCCTCCTCCTCCTTATTCATTTTTTTGTTTTTGAGTCCAAACAAAAAAACAAGAGAGATGAGGAACAAGCAGGAAGGATCCGTGTTGATATGGTTTTTGGTTGTGGGGTTGCTTGCCCAGAACTTGGCTGTTCCTGTTATGTCTCGAAGCTTTGAGAATCAAAAGAACTACTACTCTCCCCCAGACCCACATTCAGGAACTCCACCAAGTGGTTTCTCTTTCTCTCTCTGTCTGTCTCTCTCTCTCTCTCACAGACACACTAAAACACACACCATTGCTTCACTGCACTTTATACAGTGAATTTGTAGCTAAAGATGGCCAACTTTTTCTTGAGTTACTTGGTTTAGCATTGTAACAGTCTTTCCATAACTGTGGGAAGTGATCAACCATTTCTCCCACCTTTAGTAGCGGTAGTCCAAACTAAATACCTCAAACTATTTTCACTCAAAAAAATGACTCACTGCGCATAACTCTCCCATCATTGTCCGCAAGTGTGGCCTAGAGAGACAACTATGCACAATCATATGCAAAAGTCAAGTGCTAACCCTTGTTTTTTGGCCTAAATCAGGTTCTCATGGCAGTTCACCACACGGAACCACTCCCTCACATGGTTCGGGATCACATGGTTCGGGTTCACATGGTTCAGGATGCAGCTCTGGGGGCACACCACCCTCCCATGGAGGATGCGATCCAACACCAACACCAGCATCTCCACCTCCTTCAAGTAGCAACTGTGGAACTCCACCTAGCGTGCCTACACCATCCAGGCCATCTCACAACCCCCCTCCTTCAGGAGGTGGCGGGAGCTACTACCCTCCCCCAACTTCAAGCGGAGGTAGTCCCCCAACCCCAGTCATCGTAAGCCCCCCAACCACTCCAAGTATCGTTCCCAGTCCACCTTTCATCCCAGATCCAAACACACCCTTCGGTGGTACATGCAAGTGAGTTGAAATTTAAAACTTTCACGTCCATCGGACCACGAAGCAAGAGATCTAACATATTGTTATTATCATGAACTGGTCTTGTTAAATACCTTCTCTGCTTGTGCAGTTACTGGAGTACTCATCCGACGGTTGTCTGGGGTCTGTTGGGATGGTGGTGCACGTTGGGAAGTGCCTTCGGAGTGCCTAGCGTTCCGGTCGTTGGCCCGAGCATGAATGTCTTGCAAGCACTTTCAAATACACGTGCAGATGGGCTTGGAGCTCTCTACAGAGAAGGGACAGCTTCACTGCTCAACTCCATGGTGAATAGCAGGTTCCCTTTCACCACTAAGCAAGTCAGGGACAACTTCATCACTGCACTTGGCTCAAACAAGGCTGCAGCAGCTCAGGCCAGGGTCTTCAAGCTGGCCAATGAAGGCCACCTCAAGCCCAGAACCTGAAAGTGGTCATCAACTTTATTTGGTCTCAGAATTTCATGAAAGCATTTTATCTGCTTGTGTGTGCTACTTAATTAGGGTTTTATGTGATTCTTCGTATCTTATTGTGATATCTCTCATGCTACATTATATATTAAATGTTTTTAAACATTATTGGCGTTAAATAAGATTTGCATGTTTCCTTAAAGTTTGAAATCTTCATGTTTCCTTAGCCGGTAAAGGAAATAGATGTCCCCTATAAAGAACCTTCAACGGGAAGGAAACGGTGGAACATCAACTGTTCCCTCTTCAAGGACTTGTCTAACTAAAATTTTAACAATTCAGAACATCTCGCTCGTCCCAAATAATCAGATCAAGTCACTGTTTGTGCAAATTAATAGCGAAATTGGCTAGTTTAGAAAAAGGACTGCTTTTAAAAACGTGTTATCATACCATTTTGAGTAATTATTACATTTAACACAGAAAAGTAAAGTACAACTATCTTCGACAATGGAACATATAATCGAACACTAATCATTTCAAATAATTCTACTTTCTCACTTCAAATATATATGATATCAAAATACCGAAAGCACCTTCTTCATATTCAGAAGTTTGTGAAAATTTTTGGGTCCTAGACACATTCGCCAGGATATTAAAGTAAAACGGCACAACCTAAAGCAAATAAAAAGCGAGGCTGATTAAGAAACAACTTCAGAAGCAGAGATAAGACACAACTATAAAAAACTGTACAGCATCACAAAAAGAAGACGAAGTAACTGCACAGAAAACCCTAAAAAAATACATGGCCTTCTATTGTGATAACCATTATTTATGACTATAGAACCTGCAACTCTATCTCCATTCTGAATTTCACTTGTAACACTCTTCAATTTACTGATCACATTTCCATCTTGGTAAACTACAATGTAAATCATATCCAATTAATTAATAGCATGTGGAGAGAATAAAAAATAACAGGGTTCGTGTGAAACATCATGTATATACTGCATATTTAAAATGCTTCAATTATTCAAATTTAGGAAGTATAGGCTAGAATTAGAGACAAACCATGTACATCGTGGGGAACGTATGCGACACATGATGAAGTCCTTGAGTAGCTTTGAATCCCCGATTAGCTCATATGAGACTCAAACCATTTAAAGATCTGGTCTGATTGCATCTTGTCATTTCTTGGTACGCAAAAGCAAGATTTAATTAGCTCCTCCTGAACATGATGGAACAAACTCGTATCCACCAAAAGATTCTTATTTTCAAGGAGAGACTCCCTCCAACGTGTTGCACATCCATCCTTCTTCATGTACCCTTTCTCATCGAAAAAGCCCTAGTGTCGGAATGGCTCAAACAACTGAGCAGAGTCCGTTCGATCCAGACCCGGGATTCTTTCGGCCAAGAAATTTGGCAACAAGGGAAATTCGATGCATTCAACTTCAGCAACATCAATCCCTCTATTCCTTAGAACTTCCCTGCATTCACTTATCTTTAGCTGCCTATACAGATCTTTGGCCATGTGACTGAAAAGGATAGGTGGATAATCCATGGTAATATCTATTTGATCGAACATCCCTTCGGCAATCATGAGTGTAATGCTACTAAACCACAAAACAGTTGCAAGCACAGACAAAGTATCCACCAAAAGAAGCTCCTAAAGCCACAAGAGGGAGCTTTTCAAGTTGTTTTTTTTTTTTGCAACCCACCATTTAATGATGTCTCTAACCAGACAATTCCTTCCCAAATGTCCAGCATCTGCAAACGTTAGATATGGTAACAACAGAAAATTTCCGAGCAAGGGTGTAACGAACTAGAAGCCTTTCCTAAGGTAAGCCAATGCACTCTGGGAAGCTAGGGGATCGATCCCTGAAGTCAACAGCTCTACCATTACATCTATGAGCAACCAACAGAAGTGCCTTAAGAGAATCAGGTATTTGCCATATCAATTTTATCCCATTCCTCAACTCTACTGGTTGGGTTAAATTGCATCGGAGAGTCGAAATTTTCCGGCTTCTCCCCCGGAATTGAGGGCAAAGAAGTAAGATTTTGTCCGTTATTGTGAAAGAAGAAAATCAAAACTACAAGGCTTAGAATCACATAAATGATAAGATCTGTGAACCTGCTGCTTTGAATTGCATGCGGCGCCTTTGATTTATTCACACGCTTCATCATTACTGTAACTGAGAAAATAACTCCTGTTAGAGGAAAAATTCTTCTCCTACTGATATTGAATTGTGTAAATAGTAAATACGGATCGATTCTTGAGTTTCTATCTGGACAAAATTCATTTTCTTTGGTTTCCCGTCAAACCAACCAGACCCAGAGGGGAAAAGGGGGCTGCAATGTACATTGCAGCATTTATTAGAAATTGTTTTAAGCTTAACCATTCATTTCATCCAATGATTAATATTAAACAAGGTAAATAACACTGAAAAAAAAAATGCTCCTTTTCTCTTTCCGCTTTATCTCTTCCCTCTTCCTTTCCATTATTTGAAATCCTTGGCTTGACATCGTCAATAACCCATTCCACTGACGAAAGACCTCAGGCACTTTCTTCCCCTGAAGTGTTGCTCTTTCTAATGTGTTTTTTTTCTTTAAATAATTTTGATATAACTGAATTCCACCGTGAGCTTTTGTGACTTCAAAGGACTTGGGCATTTCTAATACAGCTTGATAATAAGCATTATTTTTAGAGTCGTTTTGAGTTTGTCTCATATTCTCCAATGATTGTAAACATTTTCGATGATGATATTACAGGTTTAAGCCTATGGAACAGAAGGGGAGAGGGAGGAGACGGAAGGATCTGTATCTGATTTTTTTTTTAGACAAGTTTAATCTTAACCATTGGATGAAAGGAATGGTTGAGATTAAAACAATTTATAGTAAATGCTGCAATCCACATTGCAGCCCCCCTATCCCGACCCAGAGACGAATTCGTAAAATGACGTAGAACTCCTAATTTTCATAAAACCATCATTGATTCATAAAAAAAAAAAACAATTATTCATAGCTCAAGATCAAAGCTTTCAACATATTGAATTGCTTAATTTGATCCATAGGAGTAAGGACTAGTGTGGGTAGAGCTCGAAGAGTTCAGTGTATCAGAGCAGAAAGAAACGGCTACGGTGACATATAGCCGTGGCGGTTTTTAATGAGTTATTAAAGCATTCAATTATCTGATTTCCTATTTTACCTATTTAAATATTCTATATTCAAGAACAATTAGTGTACGCAAATGAGCCATTGGTTGAGTGACAATGACTTTGCATGTCCCTGACTAAGGTCATGGGTTCTAGTCTCACCTCCTCCGAATATTTATAAGGAGGTGTGTGGGCTTAGTCATGGGTTCTAGTCTCACATCTTCCGAATATTTATAAGTCTGCCCCTACGTGGGCTTGATTTGTGCCTCCTGCGTGGGGCCTGTTGACACCTGTACTTTCATAGGCTTGATCTGCTGGTGTGTCGTATATTGTATTTGTACTTGTATTCAAAAAAAAAAAAAACAATTAGTGTACCATAATATTAAAAACTATTAATTTCTTCTTATTTATTATTACAATATTATTTGATTTCAATTAAAAATTAAAGTGTTTTCGACATATATTCTAATTTATATATTAATTTAAGAAAAATAATTAAATTGAATTATAAATAAAAATTAATTTGTAAAAAATTAATTTATAATTAACTAAAATTATATATTAATTTATAATAAACTAAAAACAAATATTCCCAATAATTATATTTTAAAAACATAAATTCTTAACTGTTACATTTGAAAAGTAAAGATTCTCACCGAACATTGAAGACCTATATGATCAGGCTGAAGATGGTCTTCTTACACCTCTACTAGAACACTTACAAACTCATGGGTTTCGAGAATTTATTGATCAATACATCCGCATCCAAGATATATAGAGAAATACTTACTCAACTTCAAGTTGATCTTGTGGAGTATTTATGGAACATTCATAGCAATGTCTGGTAATGTTGTTGTTCGATATATTTATTTTCACAAATGTCATTATTTGAATGGATGTTCCATGCGTGTAAGTAAAAAATTATTTGATTTTATTCCAGCAATTTCACCCCATCTCCACCATCTAATGCAAAAATATATTGATTTGACAACACTATACTTAATGCATTCAATGGTGGAGATGAGGTGAAATTACTGGAATCATTCCAGCAAATCCCTTTCCAAATTTGACAAGGAAACAAATGAAAACAAATGCATTAAATGATATTATTTACATCCGTGTCAAATTATATATTAATAAATAATAAATTAAAATTGTTGATGCAGGTTTTTGTTCGCCTGGCATCAACGCCTCCGTGCGTCGAACCCTTGATCTCGATGATGTGGGGGAGAGACACTACCACCACACCAGCTTGATATGAAAATAACACAATAATTATTAATTGAAAAAAACACAATAACAATCAAGAAACAACAATGATATGAAAAGCACAGAAATAAATATTTCAAAAGAAGCCGGGCATATTTATAAATAGCCTCCCCCGCACTTCCCTCCTCACAGATCTCTGATCTCTCGCTCACCCTTGCGCACACTTTCTCTGTGATCTCTTTGTTCCTCCTCTTGTCTCAAATGCCTAAAACCCAACAAACCCATTAAAGCTTGGAGGAGAAGGAATAAGAAGCGCATTTGTCTCTAACAATACCAAGATCCAGGGACTGCAGCCGTACAACATCCTGTGAGTTTTTCTCTCTCAAATATGGCAAATTTCACTTCTAATATCTCCTCGTAATCATGATTTTCCGTTAAATTCTTCAAATGTTGAGGTAGATCTCGATAAAGTTGTAATCTTTAATTTAATCTAGTTACGATTTTGTGTTTTTATCACTCAACGTGGTTGCTTAATGCTTGGGATTGCGGATGCAATGAATTGGTTTTACATATTTACTTATCCGATTCCTTGCATGCCAGAGATCTGGCTTGTTTTGGCTCCAGTTTTGAAGATCTGGCGATGGGCGGAATAATTGTTTTCATTTTATTTACTTGATTTTTCTTAATATTTATTTGGAATCGAATGAATTTTTAATTGTTAGTCTCTTTGCAATTTTTAAAAGGAAGATAGTGTTAATAACAGATATCTCTGAGAAAAAAAGAATCCTTATGTGTAATCTCACTTTGTGTTGTAACGGGATTACAAGATAGAGCTTCATATTTTTGGTGGACCGTTCTTATCAGGTACTAATATGGAAGCTAATTGGATTTTAACTAATATGAAAGCAAAGATTTTTTATATATATATACTATTGTCAAATGAAGCCAATTGAACTCAAATATGTTCACTCTGATCTTTATCATGTAACTCTTGGGGAAGAAATATGTGTTCATTTTCTTGTCGTTCCTTTTTGTTTTAAACAGAAATTACCTCCATCTTTGGAGGTTTGGAATTGATTTGATATTTTGTGTCCTACTCGCTAGTGATGTTTTATTTTGGCCTTGTTCATATGAAAACTTGTTTCCCCAAGGCTATTGGAGATGCTTTGTTCAGTAGTATTTGCTTTCAAATTTTTGTCTACTGTTCAAGTGTTCAGTTTTTTTTCTTTTTCTTTTTTTTCCCCAAATCTCTACTCCCTTATCTTCAAGTTCTTGGTTAATGTGCTCTCTGGTGGAAATACAAAAGGTGTAGATGGCTGCTCCATACACACCAAAGAACATCCTCATCACAGGAGCTGCTGGCTTCATTGCATCCCATGTATGCAACCGGCTCATCCGTAACTACCCCGGCTACAAGATTGTTGTCCTCGACAAACTTGATTACTGTTCAGGCCTGAAGAATCTCAACCCCTCACAATCATCTCCCAACTTCAAGTTTATTAAGGGTGACATAGGCAGCGTTGACCTGGTCAATTTCATCCTTCTGACTGAGTCCATTGACACAATTATGCATTTTGCAGCTCAGACTCATGTTGATAACTCCTTTGGCAACAGCTTTGAGTTCACCAAGAACAATATCTATGGCACTCACATTCTCTTGGAAGCATGCAAAGTCACTGGCCAAGTCAAGAGGTTCATCCACGTGAGCACGGATGAGGTTTACGGGGAGACAGACGAGGATGCCATTGTTGGAGACCATGAGGCTTCCCAGCTGCTGCTAACAAATCCATATTCTGCCACTAAAGCTGGGGCAGAGATGCTTGTTATGGCATATGGGCGTTCCTATGGGCTGCCTGTGATAACCACCCGAGGAAACAATGTTTATGGACCCAATCAATTTCCTGAAAAGCTTATTCCAAAATTCATCCTTTTGGCAATGAAGGGAAGGCCTCTTCCAATTCATGGGGATGGTTCAAATGTATGGAGTTATCTCTATTGTGAGGATGTTGCAGAGGCATTTGAAACTGTTCTCCACAGAGGCGAAGTTGATCATGTATACAATATCGGAACGAAGAAAGAGAGGAGAGTGATTGATGTGGCCAAGGATATATGCAAACTTTTCTCCTTGAAGCCAGATACAAATATTAAGTTTGTGGAGAACAGGCCATTTAATGACCAGAGATATTTCTTGGATGATCAGAGGCTGAAGAACTTGGGATGGTTTGAACGGACTTCATGGGAGGAGGGTCTAAGGAAGACAATGGAATGGTATGTTAGCAATCCTAATTGGTGGGGAGATGTCTCTGGAGCACTGCTTCCTCATCCAAGAATGTTAATGGTTCCTGGAATTGAAAAAAAATCTGTTGGTTCTGATATAAGCAATTCTGGTTCCTCCTTTTCCAAGGATAATTTGAGCCAGAGTCGGGTGATGGTTCCAGCTTCCAAGAACAATTCTTCACCTCAAAAACCTTCTCTGAAGTTCTTAATTTATGGTAGGACGGGTTGGATAGGAGGCCTCCTCGGAAAGATTTGTTCGAAGCAAGGGATACCCTTTGCTTATGGAAAGGGGCGTTTGGAGGAACGATCCCAGCTGCTAGCAGATATCAAGACCGTTAAGCCAACTCATGTTTTCAATGCTGCTGGGGTGACTGGTAGACCTAATATAGATTGGTGTGAAAGTCACAAAACACAGACAATACGCACAAATGTTGTAGGTACATTGACCTTGGCAGATGTTTGTAGAGAGCATGGCCTCTTAATGATGAACTACGCTACTGGTTGTATTTTTGAGTATGATGCCACACATTCATTAGGGTCGGAAATTGGGTTCAAAGAGGAAGACAAACCCAACTTCGCTGGCTCTTTCTATTCTAAGACCAAAGCCATGGTAATTGATGCTAAGTAGTAATTCTCTTTTGACTTCTGTTTCCATCTAGTAACACTGCAGATTTTTTTTTTTGCTGCCATACTGTAACTTTTTAGTCTTCTGTATGCTAGGTTGAAGAGCTGTTGAAGGAATATGATAACGTGTGCATGCTCAGAGTGTGAATGCCGATATCGTCTGATCTCAGCAACCAGCGCAACTTTATCACGAAGATTGCTCGATACGATAAAGTGGTTAACATCCCAAACAGCATGACTATCTTGGATGAGCTTCTGCCCATTTCAATAGAGATGGCCAAAAGGAACTTGAAGGGTATTTGGAACTTTACGAATCCTGGGTTGTGAGTCACAATGAGATCTTGGAGATGTATAATAAGTACATTAACCACGATTTCAAGTGGACTAATTTTACTCTGGAAGAACAGGCAAAGGTTATAGTCGCCCCAAGAAGCAACAATGAAATGGATGCATCAAAGTTGGGAAAAGAGTTCCCTGATATGCTGCCAATTAAGGACTATCTGATCAAATATGTCTTTGAACCCAACAATAACAGCTATGCTGGTGGAGCGGCAGAATAAGCAATTAGAGAGATGAAGAACACAATAAGGATTTAACGCTTAACGCAAGTTTCTCTGGTCTGAAGGTTGGTAGCACTTTGGTATCATCACCATTCTTTGTTATGATTCATCTACTTTATTCCCGTCAGCTATATTATTTTATTTTGATAGATAGCACTTAGCAGCATCCTCCTGTAGGTTGTTAGTTTCCATTTTTTACATGGATGAATTTGCATGGCAGGCTAACGATCATGTATTGTTGTATTGCTATGTTTTTAAGATTATGAAACTATTGATCTCAATAAAGATTGTTTACAATATTTTTGAGTCCTATAATCCCTCTATACAGATATATCCGTCCACATCAATCCCTTGCTCCGTAGTTTATGTTGATAATAAACCAGCAATATGGATGGATCTGAGTTCTTTTTGCCATTTTCTTTGCATAGAAATTATTTTTGTAGATTTGCAAGTTGATATTAGAATATTATACTTGAAGATTCAAAAAGTATAAAATGATATATGTCATAAATCACATATATTTAAGAATGAGCACGAAGAAAGAAAACATTGAGAAGACGGTGTTTCGTGTACATGTAATGGGCTAGTTTGGTAGAGCATTTGTAAAGTAGCAGATATGTCAGTAGAAATGGTGATAACAGAAATGCTAGACAATTTTAGTAGCAGATATGCTGCTTGAATGCTGGATAGGTGTTTGGTTAAACTTTTACTGTTGACATTTGTGCTGTATAACATATTGGATAAATTACGTACAGGGGTATTATGCATTTTAGTGTAACATGCACATATAAATGTAAACAAAAAATTTATAAAATAAAGCTAAATAAAGATTATTATTTACAAATAAATTTACTCCATTTATAATAATTATCATAAACATTTTAATGTCCATAAATATTAAAGATTATTATTTAAAATATCATATATAAGAGAAAAAAAGAGAAGATAAACCCAAACAAAAAAGACCAAGGAGGAGACTCATTTCACCAACAGGTTTCGACTAAATTGTCCCATTTCATCGGGCCTTGTGGACAATCTTCTCAATGTTCTCTTCGACTTGCTTGTCTCATTTCACCAGTTGGTTCCCGAAAATCGACCCACATCCCATTGTAATTTGGTGTCATTTGCCATTTCGTGTCGGGGAGGAAGTGTAAGAAGTCGGGGTGATGCAGCGGTGGGAATAGGCGGTGGTGACTGGTTGCTCATCCAGATGGCGATGGGAGTAGGATCGGCGATGGTGACTAGTCGCTCATCCAGATGGCGGTGGGAGTAGGACCGATAGTGGTGATTGGTTGCTCAACCAGATGGCAGTGGGATAGCTTGCAGGGTATTTTTCGGAATTCCATTAATTTGGTGAGGACAATATGGGGATAAATGTTAAATGCTAGTAAAATTATCCCAAGAGGAGGGAGCATTTTGAAAAAAGAGCTTCAAAACGCTAGAGAAATTGCCTTGGAATTGATGTCCGGAAATGGTTGTTTGACATACCCAAAGCATTTATATTAAAAAGTAGTAGAAATGCTCCCCAAAAAGCTATACCAAACTGACCCAATATGTCTAAACTAAATAGATTAAATCTACAAAAAAAAAAATTGTCTATTATTAGTTTTTTTTTTTTTGAAAGCAACAAGACTAGCTAAACAAACACCTCCCTAAGAGCAAAAAGATGTTTGGTTTACTAGACTTATATACAACACACACTTGAAACAAACAATGTGGGATTTTTACTTTGGCTTTTTAAGTGGAAACCTAAACAATTTTGGAATCACACACACCGGATGAGACAGGTTTTTAGTTTTTTTGAAAGCAATAAGACTAGCTAGCCAAACACTGCCCCTAAGGGCAAAAAGATGTTTGGTTTACTAGATTTATATACAACACACACACTTGAAACAAACGATGTGGGATTTTTACCCAGGCTTTTTAATTGGAACACCTAAATAATTTTGGAATCACACACACTTAAGTGAAACACCTAAACAATTTTGGAATCACACACCGGACGAGACAAGTTTTTAGTTTTTTCAAAAGCAATAAGACTAGCTAACCAAACATTGCCCCTAAGGGCAAAAAGATGTTTGGTTTTCTAGACTTATATACAACACAAACACTTGAAACAAATGATGTAGGACTTTTACCCAGGCTTTTTAAGTGTAACATCTAAACAATTTTGGAATCACACACACCGGACGAGACAGGTTTTTAGTTTTTTTGAAAGCAATAAGACTAGTTAACCAAACACCGTCCCTAAGGGCAAAAAGATGTTTGGTTTACTAAACTTATATACAACACACACACTTGAAACAAACGATGTGGAATTTTTACCCAGGCTTTTTAAGTGGGACACCTAAACAATTTTGGAATCACACACACCGGACAAGACATGTTTTTAGTTTTTTTGAAAGCAATAAGACTAACTAACCAAACACCGCCCCTAAGGGCAAAAAGATGTTTGGTTTACTAGACTTATATATACAACACACACTTTAAACAAACGATGTGGGATTTTTACCCAAGCTTTTTAAGTGGAACTCCTAAACAATTTTGGAATCACACACACCGGACGAGACAGATTTTTAGTTTTTTTGAAAGCAATAAGACTAGCTAACCAAACACCACCCCTAAGAGCAAAAAAATATTTGGTTTACTGGACTTATATACAACACACACTTGAAACAAACGATGTGAGATTTTTACCCAAGCTTTTTAAGTGTTTTTTAAGTGTTGGAGATTGAAAGGCCACTAATATACAAATATGCAGACGGCATGGATTGGTGGGGGCACAGGCAGTAGTAGCAAATCCTTCAATATATGAAGATTTTGACAAATATTGATCAACGGGGTTTGCCATATGAATCATGTTATGTGATACAGTTTGTGTTAATAATCTTTGCAAATGTAATATGGATGTACCGTGAAGAAACTCAGAGAAGAGCTTACAAGAGCACTGTTAAGAGGCAAACGAAGACAGCATTAATCGATAATGGATTGGAGAAGGATACTGAACAGATACTACTTGTGCAGGAGAAGACGTCAAAACGACAAGACAGACCACTAACACTCACTTCACCACTCCTATTTTTGTCTCCATACAGAGTTCTTTTCACCCTTATCTTAATTCTGTTTCTTGCAGAAATGGAGGTATGATCCTGTCCAACTAGCTACGGGTCTATAGGACTTGAAGAAAGGACCCCATGCCTAGGCTGTCATCAGGCAAATATATATCAGTCACCAAACACAATTCCTCCATAGAGACCCCATATAATCTTAAATCTAACTACTAACAATCAATCTTTCACGGTCTGACAGTTTGCAGACGAAGAACCAAACTCTGGACAGTTTGCTGGAGAACCAAACTCGATTTCCAGTGACAACATTGACTCGCCAACAGCATAGAATGAATCGGACCAAAAAAAAAAAAAACAGCATAGAATGAATCAAAAAAAAAAAATCTGAATTGTCTAAATGTATACACATCAACTGGGAAAAATCAAAACTACTTACATGAATAAAAACAATTAGAGGATGGTTAAAAATAGAAACAACAGGGGGCCCTGCAATGCAACTGACTCACTACGCTGTGAATAGGGTAACGCTGGCTGGTTTGAGCAGATAAATCAACTTCCGACTTCAGTCAAGTACGGATCTCAACAATACTACCCAAATGGACAAGCAAGCAAAAAAATTGTTCAACCTTCCAGTTCGCTCCTTATCCAATCTTGTGAACACATCAAAGCTTGCACTGTAGTTGAAGACAGCGAACTCCACTCACGATCAAGCACTCTTCCTCTAGTGCTAAAAGCACATTCGAATGGAGCTTTTGACATTGGAACCCCTAAAATATTGCGTGCCATCATGGATAGAATAGGATATCTTGGAGTATGAACTTTCCACCAATTTAATATGTTAAAATCAACAACGCGAGGAAAGAGCGGTTCTTCCAAGTACTTGTCCAAATCAGACTTTGTGCCTTGACCCTTGGAAGTTTCATGGAGGTACTTATCAAATCCCATCAACCTATCCCTCGAGTCCTTTACAGAGGAAGGTAAGCCGCCAGCACTACCATTCATTTCCCAAGCTAACCCCTGGTCAAGAGAAGCTAACGGGGATCCAATGGAGTGTTCATTGTATAGTGCCTTGATGCACTCAGCAACATCATCAATGAGCTCAGCAGCGCTATTACCATGCAATTGTGTGTAGTAATACTCCAAAAGCTTCATTTTAAATCGAGGGTCCAACATGGCTGCGACTGCCAAACCCGTGCTGCATTTCCCCCAATATTCATCAAACTTGATTCTCATCTTTGTAGCCAAAGAACTCAAAAAATCATCAGCATTCTTGCACCATTCAATAAGTTGCAAGTGAAATTCACAGACCTCAGAAAAATATATATTTGCAGTCGGATACTTGCTCCTTGTGAAAACATTAGTAACTTCAACAAATTGCTTTAAGTAGCTAGTAACAGAGCGTGTTCTCTCCCATTCTAGATCAGATGGAAACATCATGAAGCCAGGATCCTGTTCTCTTAGAAGAGAGAATGCTCCCCTGTACTCTAAAGCAGTTTCAAGCATCATGTATGTTGAGTTCCATTGCAACGAATTATCAAGACATAAGCATTTTTCACTTGAGACACCAGCATGTTTGGCAATCTCATTGAACTTCGCCAGTGTTGCTTGCGAACTTTGAACACATCGTATGCTTTCGCGAATTTTTTGCGTTACTTCAAACAATGCTTCCAAAGCATCATGAACCATAAGATTAAGAACATTTGAAACACATCGTACATCAAACAATTGGCCATTGCAATAAAGGAACCTATTCAGGGACAGCCGATCTCTGATTCTGTTGACAATACCGTCGTTTGTCAAACCATTATCAAATGTCATAGAGAACAGTTTGCGGTCTATATCCCAATCCATTAAACATGTCATGACAACTTCTGCATGCGAGTCTTCCGTTTGAGAAGGATCAATCATTATGAAACTCAAAATCTTTTTTCTCAGATGCCACGTGTCATCGGTGTAGTACGCTGTCAAACACAAGTACTCGGCATTATCTAAAGCAGCCCACACATCAGCAGCAATGCTGATTTTACCAGGTAGTTTATCCAGCACTTCATAAACTTTCTGTTTCTCCTTGGCAAAGATTTCCATACAATCAGCCTCGACTCTGTTTAGTGATACGAGTTCAAATGATGGCTGCAGATTTTTCACAAATACTCTGAATCCAACATCTTCAACCATAGCCAGTGGGTAGCCATGTAAAATAATCATTCTTGCAAGATCATATCGGCTTCGCCTTTGATCCAAGTTGTTATTTGCAATGCTGAAGATGTCATCTTTCATCTGTTCATGATCAAATTTATAATTAGCTATGCTAACCACTTCATCTTTTCTCTGATCTTGATCAGGATTTATATTTGCAAGAGCTAGGCTGTTTTCCTTTTTCTTATCCCTTGCTGAAAAAAATTGAGCAATGCCATGATTAGATCTTTTCTGACACCTGATTAAATGGTTCCTCAAATGTGATGTTCCACTAGTACTCGATCCACTAAGTTTCTTTTTACAGTGCCTACAAATAGCCACACAAGTGTCGCCTTTTTTCACCCTATCAAAATCATTCCAGACAACAGATTTCAATCTGCTAGATTTGACTATGACTGCATCGGAGAAATCCATTGCAAGAGTTTTATAGTATCACCAAATATCTGCGCATCATCAATTTATCCAGTCATTGTTACAAAAGAAAACCAAGTGTAAATAATACAACTTATTTAGAGCTACAAACCACACCCACAAATAACCAAGGTAAGGACTAGTCAAAATGGAGTTCAAGAAAGAAATCCAGAGGTCGTAAGCCTTCTCCAGCATTTCACACAAGTGACAAAATGTCCACCAAATGCACTTAAAAGTTAAAACCAACCATAGAAATCGGAACAAATTCACAAAGGCATCTACAGCTTCTGTGCAACCAACGACAGACAATTAAATGACACTTAAATCCTCAAGTGTTAAAAACAGTTGACCAATTTCGTCAAAGTTTGAACATGGGTAGCACACAGAATTCATGAGTTGGCGGAGTGGACAAGCTAACTAAACTCCGCCCCAGTGATTTTCTTTTCAATGTATGAAATCATTAGAAGACCTTAAAAATAATATGAGAATCACGCCCCAAGCAAAATTAGGAATTTCTTAACTTAATTGTATATAGAACCATCTACACAATGTGCAACTAGAAACCCCAAGTAAAACATAAGCTTTTATATTAGATTCAATATATTTAACCCACCTATGTTTGTGAGACAGTGACGAAATATGAGTATAATTGCATTAGTGTAAAATCATAGAGGAACCTGAGTAATAAAAAAACCATGACCAAAAGCTATGTCAAAGAAAAGACACTTGATCCAGTTCAATGGATTGTCGCCGCTGACCAAAAATTATGTCACGAGAAAACTTCATTTCACAGGAATTCTTCGAGAAACACATGATGAATGACACTAACACTAAAAATATTTCTAAAACACGTCCCTTGATCCATTGTGCAAATGTGAGCAATTTGGCCTAGCTTCAAAAATACAAGCTTAAAGGTTCATTTCTAGTAGTCCATCCCTTGTTCTTCTTCTCGCCCACGCAAAATTAAATACAACCTGACGCATAACATTCCTCTTGCAATTTAGTGTCTACACGGTTATACTTAAATGCGTACATAATTACTGAAAGGGAAACCAATATAGAACACCGGGCACTCAATAATTTTTCACCAACCCAATTCGCAGCTAAAATGGAACAACAGTAAAACACTCAAAAAATACACAAATTAGAGAAACCACCCAAATGAACAAGACATCAAATTTAATCCGGAAGGGTATATATTTGAAACAATATGAAAATAAATCATAGTTTTGGGTTAAATAATAACGAAATTTCTGGTGTTCAGACCCAGAACGAGGTCCATCATTCCCGAACCCAGAAAAGGCCTCGTAACAAGGAAGGAACAAACTAGCAAAGTGGTACAGGCGGACCCGTTAAATTTGGGTTAAACATGATGAGCCGAGCCCCATGTTCGGCGGTTCAAAACAACCCGCCTTACAAGAACGGGTGCGAACTGATCGGGTCAAAAGAGCAAACCAGAACCCGACGGGTTTCGGATCGGAATCGCGATACATAAATAGAAGGCTGATACCTAATTAACTAAACACGAAATAGAATCCGGATTCGAAGCCTGCATCAGCATAGTTAGTAATTAGAGAGAGAAAAAAGAGGAATAGGGTAGAGGAGCTCACAGTGAGGGAGGGAGCTGAAGTTGCACCCAAGTGGAGACCGCGGGTACTTGGATTAGGGTTTGGTTACAGAGCCATCGAGATAAAAAGATATGGAAACGGGTGGGAATCTGGTAAGAGGTGCGTAAAGGAGTTTTGGAGAAACCGGGTGTGAAAGTACTATTGCACCCTTTCGGTTTCCCCAAATCCACGAAATGGGACCTTCTTAAATGCGAATATATATATAGTCATAAATAAAAGGCACGCCCTTCTCAAAAAAAATAAATAAATAAATAAAAGGCACGCATCTATAAACTATAATAGTATAATCCATTGAGCGAAATTCTTAAAATTAATTACAGAAGAAAATATTTAAATCAGGCATGCACTTGCTTATATATATGTATATTATTCGGATTATTAAACCAATTAAGTTATGTATTTGAGTTTTTTTTTTTTTCGTCTCTTGCAGGACAGAAAGAATAGCTAGAGAGTTGGTTTCGTTCGGCACAAGAGCCCGTGAATATTGGAGCACCTATGGGTTTTCTAGGAGCAGTTCTAAGTATTGTGATTCAATTATTCGGGTATTATTATGCACATATGTCATATTTTAAGTCATATATATTTATTCTCAAAATTGAATTTCCCATCTGCATACATATCTAATTTTATATATATATGTATGTATGTATATATGTTTACTATTATGCACATATGAGTTGCTTCTTTCTTTTGTTTTGCTTTTCTCATCCTCATATTAATGTGTTCATTATTTCAGTTTACACAAGTTTTAATTAACTTGGATGATATATTGTTGCTTCTTTCTCCTTTTTTTTTAAACCAGGACTGCAGTGATGCTTGTTTATCCTCTGTAAGTAAATTATATTAATTCTCTTTTTTTGAAATTTTATTTTAGAAAATAGCTATAGTGAAGCTCCATGGGATGATGGATTAATGATCGATTGAACATGCATGCACATATGCAGATGTGCATCAATAAAAGCAATTGAGACAAGGTCAGAGAGAGAGATGGTGCAGTGGGTATCATATTGGATCATATACTCATTCATAGCCTTATTCGAGCTATTATTTTGGGACATCCTTGTTTGGTTTCCGTTGTGGCCATTGACAAAGCTCGCTATTTGCTGCTGGTTGGTGCTGCCAGGTTTTCATGGAGCAACTTATGTCTACAGGAATTTGTTGCCACGCTTTGTCAAGGACAAGCTTAATTAGTTGCCTATTCAATGTTTAACTGGATATTTATTTATTGTAATGTTATATATATATATGCGTGTGATTTTACCTCTATCAACTATTAGCATAAGGTATTAAGGATCTATCTATATTCTATCACCACCTCTATAAATGATATTTTCTCCTTCAAAGGAGTAGTACATATATATATATATATATATATATATATAAATTAGTATTGGTACAGACTACAGAAGATGCATGCACGTGTGTCTGTCAGTCGAGAATGTTGTATGTACTGAAGTTACAATATCTATATATATATATCTATAACTGTCTCATTATTCATGTCCCATGCACGTCATGTATCTATATAACTGTACTAAATTCATCAAAAAAACAAAAATCAATATCTGTCTTGTGTCCTCAATTATTGAGACAGATTTCTCTTTTCTCGTTTAGATTTCTTCACGTGATGGCATCGTACTTCATACATAATCCCATGCATGTCATGTATCTTTAAATTATAATAACCAGGTCCATGCGTGCATACATACGTGATATCACTAATTAAGAAACAATACAGAATACATCATGTGATAATTTTATCTATCCAATGATAGACGAAACTCATGAAAACAAACTAAACCCTATCGGTGTCAACGGACACCAAATGTATACAAACAGAGATCTCTTGTCTTCACACTGAGGTATGATTAAAACAATAAAGTTGCATCTACATAACCAAATCTTTCAGCTTGAAGCCGCATCCAAGATAGATATGACAATTTGAGACAGCATCAAAGCAGATATGAAAACAGAAGCAGATCTGAGGTTATATCAGAAGAAATCGACCATCATCATCATCTTCTTCTTCATTGTCGCAATAATGTTGTCAATCGTTAAATCCACAGGTAGAACACTAAGAGAACTTAAATTATTCGACAAGCATAATAAGGCTGCCCCACGAGAAACAAAGAAAACAAAGGGGGAGGAGGTGGAGAAGAAGGTTCTCCACCCCCTCCAATTCAGATTGTCGGTTTGGAGAGTTTGGAGAAGCTGAGAGAGCTTTTGAGAAATTGAGGAATGTTTTGAGAAGTTGAGAGAACTTTTTTATTTTTATTTTTTTTTTCTGATTGCAAAACGTTTGGATGCATTGTTGGGAAAATATTACAATATTGTCCTTGTTTTTCTTTGATCATTTAATTTGCAGAGTTTAAAATAGAAATGCTAAAAATGATAGGGATCCTAAATTTATGGTTTCCCAAATATGATTTGTCAAATAATTAATGAGTGAATTTGTCTAGGCTCTTGCATTTAAGTTTAAACCAATCATTGTGTGACATGTAATATTTGGGATACTTGGAATATTAATTTTTGGGATCTTTTATTATTACTTGTTAAATGCTTGTGGTACATCGTCCTCTATATATGTATGAATAGAACATTAATTAGTTTGCTTTCAATGATGAATTATATATGAGCAGATATGCATAACTGCGAGCCATTGAAAGACCGTCAACCCTAGATGAGCAGCAATGGCTAACTTAATGGATTATAGACCCAAGCTTGATACCTCTCTTGGAGTTGGAGCTATATATATAGATATAGATCCTGTTACAAGATACTAGTTTGGTTTTCATTGTGGGGGTACATGAAGCTGCTGTTGTGGTTGGTGCTTCAAGGAGGCAGCTAGCTTATATCTACGAGAAGCGCGTCAGGAGAGGAGATACGTCGTCAAAAGTTATATTACTAATTATTGGATTCGGTGGGAGACTCAGACTAGTCGTGTCATCATCATCGTCCGCTGCTTACTCCGATCGAGAACCAAAGGAAACTTCTTCAGATGATGACTTTCGACGCAAGAAAAGCTGTTGTTCAATACGTTGATTGATAAGTATGGACGAGAGAGTCTGTTGAACGAGCTATCAAAGCCGTAAGAACACACAATCTCTCTACCTGATCTACCTCTCTCTCTCTCTCTCTCTCTCTCTCTCTCTCTCTCTCTATATATATATATATATATATAGATATATATAATGTATTTATTATTACAATCATATATGTACACTAACTAATACTATATTCATTTATAATTTCATTAATTGATAATGTTTGTAATTCGTTTGGCTTTTGTGAACATTTCTCATCAGGTTGAAAGAGAAACCAAGAAGCACTTAAGCTCCGCCTCTTCAACCTACTAATTTCATGTCATCATCGTGTATGTATTAATGTACGTATATATACATAACATAGAGCCATTCTCCATTTCTCTCTTATCTATAAGTACACACACATGCACATAGAAGACAGGCAGAGAGAGATATAGGGATAGGCATCTGTAAACATCAAATAGAAAATTAAGTAAGCTTCAACGGTGTTTGCAATTACTATGAATCATCAATACATTTTATATTTTTGACAAATTGATGTTCATTACATATATAGAAAATGGGTGTATATAAGTCTATAATATGATGTGAAAATTTAACACGCATACAAATATGACTAGACAAAACTCGGATTCAGAAATGCCGTTACTCTCTTTTTTTTGCTTCTATTCCTACTATTTGTTTGATCCGAGCCACACAATACTTATCTAATGGTTTCAAAATAATATAACTTATCAAATCAACTTTAACTCAAAATATATTCATTTTCCCTCGAAAGTTCTCATTGGTTACACAATATAACTACTCTTCAACAATTACACTCATGACTACTAAGGAAAAAAGAAACTAATTAAATTTTTTCAAAAAAATACTCTATGAAATAGTTGTAAACACCAACTTGAAAGTGAAATAACCATTAAAACTTTGGTCGTTTCCACGCACACAAAATCAGATCTCGGGTGCTGTGGAGAATCCAAATATATATCAATTACTCCCGTAGACCAGTCGAAAAAAAGAGTTATTTTGTCATCTCATTGCCTCGTGAAGGGGCCAAAAACCCATGACGTAAAGCATAGACAAGATGAAAAATCCACACCCACACATATGTATCTATATTAGTTTATTGAAAAATCTGTAAGAGTAAAGCTTCTAAAAAGAAAAGGGTAAGAGCAAGGAGTGAAGTTGCCAGAGGGAGTAGGCGGCTTGATGATCACTTTTGCATGCCTTTATTTTATGAGAGAGTTTTATCAGGAAAAAAAAAAGAAAAAAAAAACGCCACAAGTTAGAAAGAGAAGGTGATGCCAAAAACATTACATGAAACAACTTGCATATATAGTCACAACATACTACACCAAAAAGAACAGAAATTAGCGTAGACGACCTCATGTCGCGGATCCAAGCCATTGGCCAAAGCCTAAAAACAATTATTACAAATGCCTGCCTCTTCAACTGCAAATTCACCACCAGCAATACTGAAAGCAGAAACACCTGGACATATTACAATGCGATGCTTAATTTCTTTGAATTCCAAAACAAGAGCTCTTGGACTTGAGTAGTCTTCGATCCTGTCATGTTCATACATGCATGATTGTGTCAGTAATTAATTAGTTTACATTTCACATGCAGCAGAAATTATATACACCTACACAGTTACTGAATTAAATACTCACTCCTAAAATCTGAAAATTTTGCCTCTTTTGTTCTGGGGTTCGAAGAAGCTACCACCATCAGTGACTGAAACAATGGGGACAGTTGAATAGGTTGGATTGCCAACATCCTCATCCATACTCAGACTGGGCTTCAGAATGTGCTTTGCTCCTGCACTAAGTTTAATAGGACCTGGCCCGCTTCCTGCATTATCTGCTGCTCTAGACGAATCAATGACAGGTAAAGTTCTAAGCTGATCATGTTGAGTCCCATTTAAGTGGCATCGTTCACCACATGCTTCATTTCTGCATGACTTGATTGCCGGAACGTCTACGTTACACTGCAATTTACTGCTAAATTGTCCTCTTTTCGACCATGACATGGCACTTCCGTTTGGTAACTTTGTGGGCCTTGCTGAATCATCCGGTTTAGCTGCAGCTCTCTTCTTGGCTTTTAGGCGGCGATCAAAACCTTCAACATCAAGATCTTTGCTCCTCATTTTTTCTTTAGCTGTGACTGTGTTTCTGCAGTCGAGGGAAGTCATTTTGGCTACTGGAATGACTTTAGCAAGTGTAGGATGGACGTTCGGTACCGGACCAAGTGAACTCTTCACATATGACTCAGAAATTGCCAGATTTTGAGGGAGTGAAACTACTGAAAATGGATCCATGCAATAGGGATATTGTTTACCATCCACATCAGGAAAAGGTTGAGTAGTCATTGATATGGTTTCCGATTGCCTAGCACATACCAACCACGGTGGCAGATTCTTAGCAGAGCTGGAAAACCAAAATGGCAATTCTTGTTCTGTACAGTGTGGATACAAGAAAGGGAAGCCAATTACTGATCTTGCGGAATGAGGTAGGTTCTGTACGGGATTGAGTTCAACTGGGATTTCACCTATTTGCCGATAGGTACTCTGAGAAGTTAACACTAGTGGTAGCTGAGAGCTGACCCTTGGACCATCTGATCTAGAAGGAAAAGGCCCGCAGAAGTTGTTGACCTTGCAATTAGGCATTGCAGGATAACTGTGAGGATGAGAAAAGGGGGGTAAACTAAGATCACAATTCCTCTTAAAGGAAAGGCTGAAACTTTGTTCTCCAGCATCAGTGTGCTGGTTGCCTTGCATTCCTAATGGCTGCACTTGAGCTCTTCTAGGAATTCCGTCTGATGGGTTAAAAAGCTGCTCCAGTTGAAAATGTGCTTTCGCTAAAGAATTTTCTATGGCATCTTTTGGAAGATGATCCACTACGATTTCCTTATCAGTCCAAATGCTATTGTCCTCAAATTCTTGCATTTCTCTCCTACTGCCACTGACCACAACATCCTTCCCCATTAATCGCATTGTCAGTTGAGACATGTTTAGCATTGTGTGATCTATGTTTTCTGTTGGCAGAACCAATCCATTTTGCCGTTGGTTAGGAACCGGGTCACATTGCCTACTTCCATTGAGAGGGAAGTTTGTCAAATTCAGGTCGGAATTCAAAGGGTGGCTGGAGTAGTTCATTCCCCTCCTAGACTCAGGACTCTTAACGCCTTCTCTTCGAGCACTTTTTTTGGTAAGTTCTCTTGGAGCACTCGACTCAGTACAGCCTGTTTTACTGGGCATGTGCATGTTTACGATCTCTTTCAAATGATTATGAGCAGAAAAAGAATTGATCAGATCTTTCTTAGGCACTCTGTCAGTAAATTGCTCCATCTCCACACTTGAATGATCTCTCATACTTCGCTGATGAAGTAGTTCGTGCAAAGGAAATTTATAGTGAGAAGCTGTATTCAAGCTCTTATGCAGATGGGTACACCCACCGCTAGTCCTGGAATTAAGACGGATCAGCTCTCCTTGCGAATTGAGAGGCAAACCAAAATATTCCTCATTGGCACACTGTTCTCTTGAGTTCATTGCTCGTTTCCAGTCTGGAAATTGAAAAAAACTACTCAATACTTCCCCAGGTGACAGAAGATTCCCCGAAGCATTATTGACATTATCCATGGAAGCTTCAGTCGAAAATGGAACTGTCCAATTTGGATTTCCTTTTATTGCAAACTCATATGACAAGGCAAGCGGAAATGCAGGCCTGTAACCTGTTGCAGCAGCCCCACGCCTGTGATATTGAAAATAATCAATTAAATTTTTATTGGAATTGGAATCTCTACGATCATTACCATCTACAGCAAAGCTCAAGCAGGGAATATCATTTGCTTCTGGAACTGCAGAACTGGATTTTCCAGAGCCGGTATATGAGGGCCTATATGCTGTACTTTGGTTCCTCGAACTAAACAAACACAATTTATCATTAAAAGAATCTTGACCTTGGCATACAGGTTGATTGCAGAAATGCCTCGCTTTTTCTTGACAACTGTTATGGGGCTTCAGAAAAGTTGGCACCCCAACATGACCACAGATATCAGGCAAGTGATTCTTTTCAATAACGGACTGTATCTCACTTCCCATTTCCTGACTAATGGAAACATGATCAGCTGTTCCATTTGCATCCATAATCACTAGTTCCTTATCAAGTTCAGCAGACTTGGCATTCTCTAGTGTAGGAATGGGGACATCTGGACATAATTGGCCTGCTCTTTGGTCAGAGAAAGAAATATTTCTCTTTGCAGGACCGCAAATGTCATCCTCACCTAAGAACCTAGCATGCCTATCCAAATGTTGAATGTCACAATCATTTACCTGTCGACCATCATGCACATCATGAACAGCAAATTTCCGTCCTGAAGTAACTCTCACATTCTTTTTAACAACACCTTGAACAGGAAGTACTGTTTTTTGTTTCTTCGCAATCATTTTGCTTCTTTGAGCATTCTTCGGCTTCTTTGGTGCAGATAAGCATTTCACACCTGATTTCGTTCTTACAATACAACTATCATCTGAAACATTCTTCACAAATCCTGAACTGCATGATGAATCGTTCACGTTTCTGATAAAACTGGCTGGATTTGGCAGTTTTAGCTTATGATTATTTTCCTGGAATATACTAGAAGGTTATAACACCAATATGCATGCCATAAAATGCTTTGAACGTAAAGAAATCAATAATTCATAAATTACTCCATGAGTTTTGAAAGAAAAAGGTAGAATTCAAGCATAAATACCACTAGCCATCATACTAAAGGAATTTTTATAAATGTATAAACCAAAGATTAGCATTGCTCTAATATTTCTAACCGCAAAAGATGTGAAACAAATGTACCGACACATTTTTCCACATATACATACATACATACATACATACATACACACATACATACATACACACATATACATATACATATACACACACACAAATATATATATATATATATATATATATATGACAATATGGAAATTTTGCTAGATTATGTGGAGTTGAGGGAAAATAGAGAGACCAAATAAAACTAGTCCTAAGTACATATATTGATAGCTCGATTCATAAATCCAAAAGTTTGAAACTTAGAATTAATGAACCCTAATTTCTTAGCTTTGTTGTACTTAGGCAGTAAAAGTTGACCATCACAAAACAGGTTGGACTCCTGTGTTAGTTTCATTCACATACTGCTACCATACAGTACCAAGTATTATCATGCCTTATATATTATTATGAAAATTAACCTAGCCAATTAATTAACATGAAAGTATACACACTACGTAATTTTCCAAAATAGTTGAACACCAATAGTGAAGCAGCATTATATGTCTATCAGGAATTAAAACCAACTCTGGGACTTGTATTCTCAATTGGTTAACATATTTCTTCCTTTTTCTAACAATTTTTGACACACTTTAGTGTTCTTATAGAATAATCACAAAAGGAGGGTTTTTGCAGCAAATTTCACACTTTAAAACACAGTCAGCATAGCCTAGGACGGAATTTTCATAAGTATCATTTTTATTACTGTATCTGAAAAATGAGGGGAAGGAAAAAAAGAAGAAAGGGAAGAAAAAGGAATTTGATAGCTAAAGCTTCCTATATTAAGAAATAAAAAAGTTAAAACCAAATGAAACAGAATAAAGCAAGCATTGAGAAGAGATTGGCGAAAAAGATTGAAACCCCAGTCATCCAAACATCATCTTGATATGCATATAGACACTGTTTTGCATCATAAATGACATCTAATTAAGTAATAAGAAAAATGAAACAGACTTGCATGAGATTCAGATAACACCGAGAAACATCAATGTAGGGATGGACATCCCTCAAACACAGCACATACAGCCAATTTCCATATTATGAGCTTATAATAGTATAAATGTTTCATCCAAGGATTTAATCATCTATTGCGAAAAAAAAAAACTAGCAAGGCAATGATTATTTATTAAAGACACTGGTCCTTCTAGGAATCTAGGAATAATTATCAACAAAAATGTAATGAAATGAGCAGCAATTAGCTACTTAATTATCATCTGAAATTGTTTATCAGTCCATCAAAATTCAAAACATAGACATCGATCTGACATACAACTAGTCCATGTGTGATTAAACACAAAAGTAGGTGTCTCGTGTTAAATATTTGGAAAGAACAATGCGCTAATTAAGTAGATGATGGTAATTGAGAAAGAAATAGAGTAGTACATGCATGTAGCGCATAATTGTAGGATTATGGGTTAGATGGAAATGATGGGGATCCAAACTTGAAGACTCCCAAACATGCATGTACACCCACGTAATTATAATTACATTGTTGAAGAGTCCCAAACTAGCTAGAACAAGTTTTGGTTGGGTGAGTGGAGTTAATTAGTAATGGGGGTTTGGTGCGAGTGTTGAGGAGTGGACAGCTTTTTGAGAGGTAATTTTACAAGCAGACAGCGTTAAAAAAGATACATAGCAGAACCCCACCCCATATTTACCGTACTACTGAGTACTGGAGAACTGTTGCTTTTGCTCAAAATCGTAATCATTAGCTAGCATCAGCTATGGATGGTATCAAATTTCACAAGCCAGCAGTTGTCAATATAGTTTCAAGAATAAATCAAAACTAAATATTGTTTTATATATGTAATATATATTTTTAAACGTAAATTAACTAGTTAGTTAGGTACCTTGGTAGCAATTGATTCTTGGGGAGGCTTGTTCTTATTGTTGTTGTTGATCTTCTTGTTGATGAGGAAGTAGTTGTGCTTTTTCTTCATAGTCTTAGTCTTATTAATGGAAATTTGATCAACTTTCTCCTCCATCATCTTCGAGTGGTTGTTGTTTCTGTTGACTGAATGGTTTTCGATCTTGGGGGAGACAGCGAAAATGTCAAGGATGGATCTTTTCTTGGTGGGTCTGGGCAGAGGCCTCCTCCTCTTCCTCAGCTGGGGGCGGGAAGTAGTGGTAGCAGTACCCATAGTAGTCTGTGTCTGTGAGTCCAGTTTGGGTTTGGGGTCGTCCTCCTCATCGAGGTGGTGACGTGGCAGCGGATATGCATGGTCGGACCACCAGCGGAACTTGGGGGCGGCCATGGGAGGCAGGATGGACTCTTCTGGGTCTCCACTGAAAGGCCAGCACTTCCCCACGTCCACAGCCCTCATCTTGGATACGTAATCCCTAAAACCAAATTAATTAAACACAACCCAGACCAAACTACTTAACTTTATCTCATATACATTCCATTAAAGATAAAGATTCAAGAAGAGCAGGAAAGAAAGAAGATACATACCTGATGGAGAAGCCCCCAAAGGCAGCCATGTTTACAACCCTTTGGAGAAACCCCAACCCACAACGCCCACTGAGTGTGTGAGAGAGAGAGAGAGAGAGAGAGAGGGGGGGGGGATGTGTTGGTGATGGTGCTTTTTCCCGCTTTGGGACAGTGAAGGCCACCTCCTTTTCTCTTAATTTATGACTGACAGCGACTTATGACACCTCCCTCCACCCAAACCCCACATCACATTTCTCTCTCCCTTTTTTTTTCCTCATTCTCTAAATATTTATCTTCTACTTCTGTTATTCATTATTATTATTTATTTAATTATCATCACAGGATGATACTACTATTTGTTCTAGTTTTATTTTATCTTCTTGTCAGATATTGTAATTATGCAGTGTTGTGGTCCACCCTACTTGTCGGCTCATTATATAATAATCCAACCAATTAAGAGAGTTCTTTGCATAAATAAAATATTAACACTTGATTATCCTCCCACTCCAAATCCCATGCAGCAATAGAATGGCGTGTTGTATTAGTATACTTGTGCATTTAAAGACGTTTTTAAAGCTATGGGATAAGTAGAGAAGATACAAGTCTGTCCGGTTATGAGGCCAATTAACACTATTCACTATTGTTTCATATAAAACTAATAATATTTGAAAAACAAATGAGGAATAAAATTTTCATGTTATTTCTTTCAAGTTAATTTTATTATGTAAATACTTATTTAAGAATTGGTTCTTAACATAAGTGGTATGGTATATGGATGGACTGTGGAGAAACATAAAAGGCAGAGTTTATGATGAGTTGAAGTACGTGGCCGGGGTTTGTGAATTAATGAGGTTCACCACTTTGTTTTTAATTTACTAACTTGGGACGTGTATGCATCATACGATGCATGCATCATCATCTTTCATGCATTTATATTTTTTTTTAACATGGAGCCCACTCAATTACCCATCAAACATTTAACTGATAAATCCTCGATTACATGAAAGACCTCGTAATCCCATGAATCAATTGAAACACATGGGACACATATCGTTGAATAAGGGTCCATCTCGTAAATAACGATATTGAAAATATCCATGGGACTTGAGCTCCCAACCTCCAACTTGTGCTAAGAATTATATATTTATATACCGTGATCAAGTTCACCATCTCCATTAATGACCCGTTGTTTCATGCATTCATATGGCTTATTGGGTTTTTTTTTTTTTTTTGTCAATGGTTCAAATTTCAAATTTTCAAACACACTAGTTGCATACATGACTTATATGTAATTCATATGGTAAATACATGTAGAAGAAAATATGTTGAAATAATCTCGTTAGTCTCTCTCCATCAGATATCGAGAAATCTCTACTCCTTTCACCTTAACCTTATAGGCAGTGTTCTTATATGCATATAAAAAGGCTCAATTATAATATTTAACGATATGTAAGAGTCATTTTGAATTTTCACGATTGATGTAAATCGTGTTAAATCAAATACATATACGGTATAGATGACGAAGCTATAATTCTTATAATACCACATCAGCTGGGTAAGTCCCAACCAAATGGTATATATGGGTAAGCCCATATCTTACATGTCAACAAGATATTTTCTTATACCCAATGAGTTAGGTTTTGACCTGTAGTAGTTGGGTTAAGGAATAACAAAATCATGTATCCATAGTGAACCAATAAACTCAAATCATACAATATTGTTGACATATATTGGGGTGAATTTATGATAGATTTGGATGTTCTAAAGAGCAATAGCCTTAAAGATTGCTTAATAAATAATTAAGGATTAAATCAGTGAGTGTTACTGCTCTCTATATATGGGCATATATGAAACAGTTCTTAACATGCGTGTACAAACTCGTTAACAAGGTTTTGTTTAAAATAAATGTCTCGCAACATAATACCATCCACTTCTTTGGGCTTAGATATTCGCCCAGAATTGAAGCCCAAGACCATTGTGCTTAAAACCCCTAACAGACCTTCTCAAAAAAAAAAAAAACCCAACCCAAACAGAGACCCACACATTATTTCTTTCGAACGGGCCTGCCTTGGGCTTTGAATTTTTTCACTAGCCGAGCCCAAACTCTGATTTGTTGAGCTCCGGCCTCCGAAAATAGAACCGAGCCGAGTTTAGAGTGTGTCAAAGTTCTATTCAGCCCGACCCACTTCTCATCCCTACTTGCATCAGTATTTGACTATTTATAGACAGTTCCCTATAGTTTTTCTAAAAAGTCTAAATTGTTGGTGTTGCGAACACAAATCTCTGAACTTTAAAGAATGGAGGAACGCTCTCGCGAGGAACGCTCTCAAGAGGAACGAGATCTGCTTAAGCGCAGCAACAAGAAGGTTAAAACCACCCTTGATAGGGTGGAGGACGGGGTGCATGATGTTGATATGGTGAATCGCGAGGAGGAGATAGTTGCTATTCAGGCTTCGGTGGACGGGAGTCATGGCAATCACCTTTCTTTTAAGGATAAGCTCATAGGGTTTGATAATGGGCCACAACATACTTGGGGTGGAGAGGATGAAGATGATTGTGTCTCAGATGACGATGGAGATATGGTGGAGGAGGAGGATGTTGATTGCCCGGTGATAACTGTATCAAAGGAGGAAAAAGCTAGATTACGGAGGCCATGGAAGCATACCCTTATTGTGAAGCTGCTAGGGAGACCTATAGGGTACAATTTCCTCTTGAAGAAGATTAAGGCGTTATGGCGTCCAAAGGCTCATTTGGAGTTGGTGGCTATTGACAATGATTTCTTCCTTGCCAAATTTTCTTCTAAAGATGATTATGAGTATGCTAAGTATGAGGGCCCATGGATGATCTTGGACCACTATCTTACGGTACGACAATGGTTTCCAAATTTTGACCCCAATCAAGATAATCTGGAGAATCTACTTGTTTGGGTTCGGTTTCCATGTCTTCCAATTGAGTATTATGATTACGACTTTCTTATGCGGGTTGGTGAGAAGATTGGTAGACCAATCAAGGTGGATGATACTACTATTATGGCTTCTCGTGGCAAGTTCGCTCGTTTATGTGTGGAGGTGGACATTAATAAACCATTGCTTGCTAAGTTTAAGTTGAGAAGGAGAATCAGACGCATTGAGTATGAGGGTATACATCTGATTTGCTTTGGGTGTGGCAAGTATGGACATCGGAAGGATATGTGTCTGTCTGGTGAGGGTCAGGTTCCGGTGGAGACTGAAAAAAGGTCGGTTATTCCGCATGAAAGTACGGAGAAAATTGTGGATGCTTTACGAAATAGGAAAGACAATATTCCTGAAAATCCGGAGATAATGGAGAGCTTTGGACCTTGGATGCTTGCCACGAGGAAGATGCGTAGACCGCTTGCCAGGCAGGATAAGTATGGAAATTTGAATAAAGGGCGTAATAGTAGAGGTGACATGATAATTGATGTCTCTAAATCCAAGGAGATCACTCAGGGGCAATCTCGGTTTGCGTTATTGGACACGCATGAGCAAGATAATAGGCTGGATAATATAATAAATGAAGAAATTTTGGTGGGCCAAGAAGATGTGGGTGGTGCAAGACTTGGTAGTAAAGGAAAGCGTCCCAATGTGCAGGTGCAAAATGAAATATATAATATTGAAATGGGCCAGCCTGTTTCACATGGGCCCAATATGTACAAATCTAAGGGTAAGAATGATACTAGTTCTGAGACACCCAAATCTTTCAACAAGCCTCGGCGTGCAGCTGCTGAAACAGATCACGTCTTGGTGCGTGGATCTAAAGGCGGAGAGGAGATAGTTCGAACGGTGGTTAATAATGTTCGTCCTCATATTGTAGAAGAGCTGCCTCCTACTATAGAGCACCATCAGGATCCTCCTATGTTCCATACTCTTGGTCATACCATAGAGAATGATTTTATGGATGTTCGAGATGGTGGTAATACTGATACGCATGAACCTCTGCTAGTTGGTGGAGATTTAGGTGTGGCGCCTACTGTGGTGGAAGGCGTTGAGAATACTAAATCTTGATTTGTGCTTGGGTTTTCTGGTCTTCGTTGTTTTATTGTTAATATGGTTTTTATGGATTGTGTTATTTGGAATTGTCAAGGTGCGGCCTCGAGGGAGTTTAACCGCGCCCTAAAGGATCTTCTTCGCCTTCATAGGCCTGGTGTCCTGGGTTTGTTAGAGCCTAAGGTTAGTGGCTCTCACGCGGATTCTCTTTGTAAGCAATGGGGTTTTGCAAATTGGGTGAGGGTGGAAGCCTTTGGTTTCAGTGGAGGTATCTGGGTTTTTTGGCATGATAAGTATCAAATTGAGGTAGTTCACACCCACCCTCAATTTGTTCATTTGTGTGTTAATGGTGTTGGGGCTCGTAATTGGTTTTTGACTGTGGTCTATGGTAGCCCAAATGCAACTCTGAGAAAGATGTTATGGCAAGATTTGCGCAAGGAGGAGATTGGCATTACGGAGCCGTGGTTGTTAGCTGGTGATTTTAATTCAGTTGTTTCTTCTGATGAAGTCAGCTCCAACAGGCATCAGGTCCACAAGAGGTGCGCAGGTTTTGTTAATTGGATTTTTGATCAAGGTTTGATAGATATGGGTTTTTCTGGGCCAATTTATACTTGGAGCAGAGGTTCTCGAGAGTGTATTTTAAAGGGCGCTAGGTTGGATAGAGCGCTTTGTTCTGGTGGTTGGAAGGAGATGTTTCCTACAGCCTCTATTGTCCATCTCCCAAAGCATCATTCTGATCATTCACCAATCTTAATTCGTTTTCAAGAGCAAGATCGTGATAACTGTATCAAATCTTTCAGGTTTCAGGCAGCATGCCTTACTCACCCAGATTTTCAAAGGCTGGTGAGGCAAGTTTGGGATGGTGGGCAGTCTGTGTTGGAAAATAATTCTAATATTGCGACTGCTTTAACTGGGTGGAATAGAAATACTTTTGGGAATATTTATCATCGAAAAAAAAGGTTGTGGGCTAGAATTGGAGGGATTCAAACTCGGATGGCAGTTAGTCCCTCCTGGAGATTGCAGAAATTAGAGTCCAAGCTTCGGAAGGAGTTAGATGTTGTGCTATTTCAGGAGGAACTTTTGTGGTACCAGCAGTCTAGAGAAAATTGGATAAGATCTGGGGATCGCAATACGAAATTTTATCATGCTTCTACTATGGTCCGTAAGAGTAGAAGTAGAATTGAAGCTCTGAAAGGGCCCAATGATATGTGGATCTCGGATCCAGCTTCTCTTCAGGTTATGGTACATGATTATTTCATGAACTTGTATACTATGGATGATAGTTGTGATATGTCTTTGATTCCTAGAGGTTGTTTTCCAGCTCTGAATATGGAACAAACCCGTGAGATTCATATGCGATTTTCGGCTGAAGAAATTCGTCAGGCTCTCTTTGATATGGCACCCTTGAAAGCTCCTGGCCCTGATGGAATTAATGCAGGTTTTTACCAGAGGATGTGGTCTGTAGTTGGGAACTCCTTATGCCGGTTTGTTATTGAGTTTTTGGATTCGGGTATAATGCCTTCAGGAATTAACGATACGCTTCTTGTCCTTATTCCTAAAGTTATGGTGCCTGAATATGTTAGCCAGTTTAGACCGATTAGCCTTTGCAATGTAGGCTATAAGTTGATTACTAAAGCTCTAACTAATCGTTTGCAGCGGGTTATGCCTAGTATTGTTTCTCCGAATCAAAGTAGCTTCGTTCCTGGAAGGCAAATAACTGATAATATTATTGTGTATCAAGAGGTGTTGCATTCTATGGGTAAGAAGCGAGGTGGTAAAGGGTATATGGCTATCAAGATTGATCTTGAGAAGGCTTATGATATGCTTTCTTGGGACTTTATTCAAGATACTTTGACAGAGGTGGGTCTTGATGATATTTGGGTTAGAAATATCATGCAATGTGTCACTACATCTCGGATGGCAGTTATTTGGAATGGGCACAGATTGGACTGGTTTAATCCTAGTCGAGGTATTCGTCAAGGGGATGCTATTTCTCCTTATTTATTTGTTCTCTGTATTGAGCGGCTGGGTCATATTATTAACAGAGCGGTTTCTCAAGGGGCTTGGGTACCTATTAAACTTTCCAGACAGGGCCCAAATCTCTCTCATTTATTTTTTGCGGATGACTTGGTGTTATTTGCCGAGGCTTCTATTGATCAAATGAATGTAGTCCAGGACTGTCTTAGAACTTTCTGTGCTGGTTCTGGGCAGAAGATTAGTCTTAAAAAATCACAGATTTTTGTTTCGAGGAATGTGGACCCTGGTGTTGCTCAGGAACTTGCCCAGATGTCAGGATTTACTCTCACGACTCATTTAGGGAGGTACTTGGGTACTCCTTCTATTCATGGCCGAGTAACAATGGGGGACTATAATTATATTCTGGATCGTATTTCCTCTCGATTGCAAGGTTGGAAAATGAAATATCTTTCTTTTGCGGGGCGAGCAGTGCTTGCTCAATCAGTCCTTACATCTATCCCATCGTATGTGATGCAAACGACCTTATTACCGAAGGGGGTGTGTATGAATATTGAAAGATTAGTGCGGAGGTTCCTGTGGGGAGGTAATGAGGAGCTGAGAAAGGTGAGTATTGTTAATTGGGAGAAGGTGACGAGACCGAAAGATGCAGGGGGCCTAGGGATTAAAAGAATGTGTCAAATGAACCATTCTTATCTTGCTAAGATAGGATGGCGCCTTATTAATGAAAAGGATAGTCTTTGGGCCAAAGTGGTAAGTAACAAATACATTCATTCAGATGCTAGTCTGGACAAGTTACAGAGTAAAAATGGGGCTTCTAATCTTTGGCGTGGAGTGATTATAGCTGTCCCTATTTTGACTAAGGGTATAAGGGCTATGGTGCGCAATGGGAAGGACACTCTTTTTTGGTTGGATGTTTGGATTGGAGATAGTCCTCTGTTTGATATATCTTTAAAGAATGTTAATATGGTGGATATGTACAGGCCGATTAGTCATTATTGGAGGAGAGGGGTTGGTTGGAACTGGCATACTCTTAAGGATTTCCTTCCTAGTCATATTGAACAAAAGTTGGCGGCTTTCATGCTATCAGAAGATGATGATGTTGTGGATAGTTTATGTTGGGGCAAGTCTTGTAGTGGCGAATTTTCAATCAAGACTGCATATGACATTGCTACAGGTTATGAGGGGGTCAATACAAATAAGATATGGAGGTCTATTTGGAAAATTGAGGCTCCTCAACGGGTCAAGGCCTTTATTTGGATGGTTAAACATCAACGATTGCTATGTAATTCAGAAAGGGTCCGAAGAGGATTTACTGATGTTCCTTTTTGCAAAAATTGTCCTGGTGAGATTGAAGATGTGGATCACTTATTTAGGAGGTGTCCTATGGCAGTGCATATTTGGAACTTATTAATGCCTCCTGTTGAAATCCGTTGTCAAAACTTAATGGGTTTTCAAGATTGGCTTTCTTATAATTTGTGTAAGAATTCAGTTACTGACCTTGGGGCTAGCTGGGACACTATGTTTGTCGTGGCTATTTGGAGCATATGGAGGTGGCGAAATGACATGGTTTTTAATGATAAGGACTACTTGGTGGATTCTAAGCTCATGTGGATCAAGAGGTATTTGGCTGAAATCAAGCAAGCCTTTAGCCTTCATGCATCTGTTCTTGTACATAAAGGCATGTATGGTTTGCAAATGATTGGGTGGTCTCCTCCTCCTCAAGGATGGGTGACCCTCAATACTGATGGGTGTAGTAAAGGTGAGCATGGTGCAGCTGGTGCTGGAGGTTTGCTAAGAGACTATCGCGGTGTATGGTTAAAAGGTTTTTTTGCTAATATTGGCAGTTGTGGATCGATAGAGGCCGAACTCTGGGCAGCGATTCATGGGCTTCGTCTAGCTTGGGAAGAGGGTTTTCGCCAAGTTATTTTGGAGACAGATTCCTATATGGTTGCGGATTGGCTAAATAAGCAGAGTGTTCCAAAGCTCTCTCTTTCCAATTTGATTAGTGTGTGCCGGAAGCTTGTTCATCAAGCTTGGGAGGTGAAAGCAATTCACGTGTATAGAGAAAGGAACCGGGTTGCTGATTTCCTTGCATCTGAGTCTCTCAACCATGGCAATGGGCTAACGATTCTTCAGCATCCTATTGTTGGCATTCAGGGTCTGCTTTGGGAGGATTTTATTGGAGTTGCTTGGCCTAGGCGGGTATTGCAAGTAGAGGTTTAATCCTTTGGTTTGTTTGTGGGTATTCCCCCTCCCTAGTATCAAAAAAAAAAAATCTCTGAACTTTGAAACAATCTGGCGCTTTTATATTACTATTAAAGCGAGTGGCTTCTCTAGGGTTTCTCTTTCCCTCAACCTCTTCTTTATTAAACTCTCTCCTCCTCTGTGGCAAGGGTGGAAAAATCTCAACTTTGACACCTTTCTGTACTGTCTTCCCATCAGGTACTTTTATCGGGTTCGGACCATTCCCTAACGTCTAAATCTCTGTTTCTCTACCATATTCCTTTAATTGTTTTTGTTTTGCTTATATAAATACTCCTGTTTGGTTTTATGAGAAAATTCAGAAAGTTTTGAGGTTTTTCTCGCTGACTAGCTCCGCTTGTCGGTTAAGCTACAGCTAGAATGGGCGAAATTCTAGTTAATTGAGATTTTAATTTGGATTTCTTTATGTCATTTACTTGGCAACCAAACAGAGAATATTCGATATTGGTTGTAAATGTAAACTTGGTAAGAAAACCTATGTTGTTCGGGTAATTCAATGAGAAAGCCTGATTGTTGTCTTGAACTTGTTATAATTTGAAGAATTTGAGAGGGATGAGAAGAAACAAGTAGGGAGAAGTAGAAGAAGGAGGTGAGAGAGGTTAGGCTCAATCAACTTGAGGTATTGCTCAAGGCTGGTGTGCCTTTGTCCTTCAAAAGGTGCCTCAAGTGTTTAAGGGTGTTCACACATATAAACCATATCTCTCACTTACACCAAACTGATGAAATTTAAGTAATGAAGAGCTTGAGTTTTCCAAGTTTGGCCTCCTTCGTGGGTTTCCATGCTCTCCTTGGGATGATAGTTGAGTTGAGCATCAGCTGTACTTCAAGCGTTTCGCTTTTTACCACTTGGCCAAAGTGCAGTATCAACATTGATTAGCTTTTCATTGCTTGTTCCCCAAATAAGGTTTATATGTCTCTTTTTTCTGTATGTGAGCAACTGAGCATAGAATTCTTTTGACTTTTGAGCTTTGGTTGTGATTGCATGGATGTAGGGTACATGCAAGTTTTTTTTGGGTGTTGCACAAGTGTTCTATATGCTTCATCCTTTTAAATTATGTCTAAGTGACATACAAGATAGTAAAGAATTTCCTGTAATGTCTTCTTCCAAGAGCAATATTTTGATACATCGCTACAGTGATTTGACTGCAACAACCTGAGATGAGAGTTGGTGCCCTGTTTTAAAAATAGAAGTTTTGGATATGCTCCCCTCTATTAGTATCAAGCATTCTTATCAGCATCAGCCCGCTGCTTGGAAGCCACTGAAAGATTTTGATATATTGCTACAGTGATTTGACTGCAACAACCTGAGACGAGAGTTGGTGGCCTGGTTTAAAAATATAAGTTTTGTAGCTTGTCTAGAGCAGATAAATATGTAACTAACAGCGTTAAATTGAGAATGTAGGGGAGTCAATTATGAAAATTTACATAATAGGATGGAGAGGAAATATAGGATTTCCAAATGTAAACTAGTGTGTTAATAAGGTTCACTTGAGCTGTTTAATGTGGGCTATCTTTTTGCACCTTCTAAAAGAACAGTCTCAAGGATTCTGAACCCTGATGCTGTTGTATTTTTCATTTCTGATTTGCGTCTCCCATGTTATCTCTAGTATCTACATTTATAAATAATCACCTTCTTCCATGTGCACTTCATCCAAGGGGCACAATTAATTGGCTTATTGCTCTTATGTAATTGATAGATGATTGTGAATAGCTGACATCATAGTACGTTAGTACTTATGAACTGTAATTGCTATTGTTCACTCTGACTCCAAATAGGCGATTACGGTTGTGCCCAACATGGAAACCAAAAGTTCTAATGTTTCACGAGCTGAAGAAATCAAATCCCTTGCTAATGAAGCCTTCAAAGGTATTGACTTCACACTTCTGAAATTTTTTAGTTTACTGGTTCTCCAATATTTGTATCAAATGATGCATTTTTTTTGCTGCTTTTCTAAAAGATAATCATGCCAACTAATCTTATTTCAGTCATTGTTATTACTTATTAGCAAATAAAAGCTGTCTGTTACTCTTTAATTTTATTAATTTATGCCGGGATATCTTGTCCTGTAATTTTTTTTGATTGTATCTAGTGATTAATAACTACATTGCTTTTTTCTGAATATTTGACTGAACTAATACTGTAAAAATGCTTTCAGCCCACAAATATGCGCAGGCAATTGAACTATATACACAAGCAATTGAACTACATAGTCAGAATGCTGTATACTGGGCCAATCGTGCAATTGCCCACACTAAGCTGGAGGAGTATGGCAGTGCTATACAGGATGCTACGAGGGCCATCGAAATTGATCCCAAATACTCAAAGGCAAGTTTTGCATTAAATCCTTTTATGGTTGATGTGATTGTAAGTGACTTGTCCATAGTTTTGATAATGATAATATTTGAAGAACAGGGTTACTACAGGCGTGGCGCTGCTTATCTTGCCATGGGAAAATTCAAGGAAGCATTAAAGGACTTCCAACAGGTTACTTACACTGTCTTCACTTAAAAGATTTAAATTTTTAGTTTCATTGACTGGCTAGTGCAATACTGAGTGTTCCGTCTTAGTGAAACTTGCATCCTTTTTGGGTTAAACATTCCTATTTTTGTAATATTCATTGATTGAAATTCAAAAGCTTTACTTCGTGGATTACTTTGTCACAGAATTGCAAACTGTATGTGAGACTGTTCATTAAGGTGAACTTAAATCTCATAATTATATGGCTAGTGACAGCTGTGATTTAATATCTCATTCAAGTACGAATGACCTATGTACAGTGAAATTGGTTGCTTGCCATACAACTTGGTGTATGATTTTAGCCTCGTTGCTCCTCTCTGAGGTACTGAACTTGATAATTGTTTTACGTGCAAGTCTACATAGCTAGATTAAAGTCCTTTTGGTATTTTGACTATATATCAGTTGCATGGTTTATATGACTCAAAGAGACAAGTTTGCTCTCAAGGAAGGATTGGTAACGTCTGGAGATGGTCATCGAGAATAAAATGGAACTTCCTGTCAAGTTTTCTCATCTCCTTCAGTAAAGCTCTCCTTAATAGTTTGTTGTTGTTGTGAAGATTTATGCTTGAGGAAGACAATTATGAAATGATCTCAATAATCAAAATCTTAAGGAAGGAGAAGGATTTTTTTTTTTTTTTTTGGGGGGGGGGGGGGGTTAATATAGGGAAGTTGCATGCAGGAAGTTGAGTTAGCCCATCATCATCAACTATAGCATTCTTGGGCGAGGTATAATTGATTGAAGGTGCTTGATACTTGGATGGGAGGGGTGTTTATGTGTATAAGTGAAACATTGGCATTGATCCTTGATGATTGTTGGGGAGGAAAAGATTTGGAGGAGCATGACGCAGGAAGACAAAACTACATCAGAACATTTGAGGAGTAATTGAGGAAATAAGCAGGAGGATATTTGATGAGGTGTTATCTCTTTTTTGAATCCTAACCACCCCCCCCCCCCCCCCCCCAAAAAAAAAAAAACCTCTCCCAAAAAAAATTTGAGGTCTTATCTTGGGCACTAGTCCTGTTTTTCTTTCATTGTTTAAAAAAATTCACAATGGTATGCCTTAGTATTGGTGTTCAATAGTTTGTTGACATTTTATATATCAACAAACAAGCTGGTTCTCTTTTTTTTTCATGCCAAATACACATTCTTCACTCCTTCTTTTCAATTTAAATTAAATGAACTTCTGTGAAATCTTTCAATAATTTTACTTGTCACCTGACAATATATTGAACTCATTCCATGCACTTAATTTAGGTCAAGAAAATCTGTCCAAATGACCCTGATGCTGCAAAAAAACTAAAAGAATGTGAGAAAGCAGTAATGAAGCTTAAATTTGAAGAAGCAATTGCTGTAGCTGAGTCAGAAAGGCGTTCCGTGGCAGATTCTATTGATTTTCGCTCCATAGGTACTTTTGCTTTGTTGATAAATCTTTGATCTTCTGTGAATGTTTTCTTTTTGATTTTTTGGTTAATTTCAAGGTCTGCTCACCTTCCAATAGAGTGTCATAAGAACACTACCATTTGCTCTTGCAAATTTACTTGTTTATAACTATTGCTGTGTGGAGAAGTTTTCAAAATCTTACCTAGAAGATGGGGTAGAGTTTAGTGGATGTGGTGGGAGGAGCAAAGAAACTGATGTTAATCTTGCGTTGCAAGTTTATTTAGCGTAGGAATGATTGTTGCCTTGTTACTGAGTTGGGCATCGTTGTTTTTATGCAATCGAAAGGGACACCAAGTGGGTTCAACAAAGAAGAGAACATTAGAAGTTTGTTACATCTATAGGCTAAAGGCAGTTTCCATTGTTACAAGTAACATAATTTGAACACCAAAAATTCAGAGTGTAAATCCATTTTTCATTGATAACACCTAAGCACGATTCTTTGTCGCCCTATTATTCCTCTCAATCCATATGAACCAGATGGTAACATAAGGAATGAGACGCATAGCAATTATCTCTCTTGCTACTGCTTACCAGACTCACAGCTGTTATCCCCTGACACAGTTTTATTCATAACCCAATTTATCCCTAGTTACCTGTAAGATACTAAGCTGCAACCCTAATATTTCTTGAATTTTGTCCAATTTAAATGCAGGAGAATGTAGTGCAGATCTTCTGCCACCATTCCCCCCCCCCCCCAAAAAAAAACTCCTCCCTCCTTGTTGCAGAGAGAGCGCATATGTTTACAAATGTTGGTTGTTCAGTGTTAGATCCTCCCAAGTTTTAAGAATAACTGTAGGAGGTACTTTTGGTTTCCAAATACCATATTCTGGGAAATCAATGATTGCTCAATGATTAGTTAGTTCTCTTTTTTCAGCTCATTATAGAAGGAGCACACGGAGAAGTTCTTATCTGTTATTTGTCCAGCAGACTTTGTCTTCAGTGTTAGAGTTGATATTGATTGAGTAGATGGAGCTCCACAAATTGGTGAAACTTGGAACCTCCCAATCAGTAGCATTTCTATGAAAAATATGTTACAGGACAGTCCAGCAATAGAGAGGGTGTAAAGATTCCTGTTAGTTGCATCATTGTATAAGCTAGGCACCTAGGCTCTAAAGATCAGGGAATTTGGTGTCTTGCCTGGTTCTTTGCCCCAACCACCAATCAGTCGATAAGTATTAGTTTTGTTTTTATGTAATGTACATTGTGCCTTTGAGTAAAAGTATGTTCTATTTATTGTTGTGAGTGTTGATTATATTATTCCCCACACATTTATCATAATAGGGATCACTCCCAGTTCATCATCCCTGCCCACCCAAGTGGCTATAGTAGCAGTGACAGTACCAATCGTTGCAGCAGCTGTTATGGTGTTGGGAACGTCAACAGCCACAAAGGTGTTGGCAATAGTGGTGGTGATACTGGCAGTCCTAGGGACAAGTTGGTTGGGCTGTCGCAATGGTAGTGGATTCTTTACAAAGAGTGTGACACTTAACCTAGGTTTGAGCTCTGAGCTCTGAGTTTTGATTTTCAAACTTCATTTGCAAGCTACTCTTGTTATTCCCAATAGTCAGGACATCTTACGTAGCCTATTTTTTCGATGACTTGAATTATCTGTGGGTTGATTGATTTCCTCGGTGACTTATTGTGCACACATGCTTTAAATATTTAGTATACATAGAACCTGGAAAGAACTTGATAAATTGCTTTAATTGTCGAGCTGTTAACAATTATCCTGCAGAAGTGGAGCCACAGTATTCTGGTGCTAAAATAGAAGGAGATGTTGTTACATTAGATTTTGTGAAGAAAATGATCGAGGACTTCAAGAATCAGCAGTGCTTACACAAACGGTATATTGAACAAGCTTCTATATTGATAGCCTGAGCATATGGCCAACCTGTTACATTCTGTATAGCAAGCTTATGTTTGATATCTCATGCCAGATGACTGATCAATTACATTTACTTTAAATCTGGTTGGCAATGTTGTAGATATGCATTCCAGATTGTCCTACAAATGCGAGAAATGTTGCAAGCTCTTCCTTCTCTAGTTGATATAAATGTTAATGCTGGTAATCATTTCACTGTTTGTGGTGATGTGCATGGGCAGGTAACCTTTTTTTTCCAGAACAATGAAATATGCGCACTTTTAAGTGAAATTTCTGAATAACACTTAAATTTTTCTGACACTTCTCTAAAATAAGATCAAACAGTGACCATTATACCTTATGAACACAATGATCATGTTTTCAGATGTAGAATCTATGTTGGTAACTTATATTTCACACTTTTTGCAGTTCTATGATCTGTTAAATATATTTGAGCTTAATGGGCTCCCCTCAGAGGAGAATCCGTATCTGTTTAATGGTGACTTTGTAGACAGGGGATCATTTTCTGTGGAGGTTATCCTCACATTGTTTGCATTCAAGTGCATGTGTCCATCAGGTAAACCCCCGTTACTCACAATATATGTATTCTTTGCGTGTACCAGTAAGATGGGCTAGTAGTCCATAGATTTCAACGTGACATTTTCTGTTACTGCTTTTGCTACCAAAAAATTTATTCTTGTAGGATTGTCATTTTATGGTGGTAGTATTTTGATTCATGTCCTTTGGTACTTGGTGAACTGTCAAGAATAAGATTTGTAAGCCTTCTTACTTTATGATGTAAAAAATGGTTATTTATTGTCCCTAGTGTAAGCTTAAGCATCCATTGATGTTGGCATTCAGCATATAAGCCATTCTCAAACCACTAATTCCATTTCTATGATGCATACTAATTAGCCTTTTTTGAAAAAATTTCAGCTATATATCTTTCTAGAGGAAATCATGAAAGCAAGAGCATGAACAAGATATATGGCTTCGAGGGTGAGGTCAGGTCCAAGTTGAGTGAAACATTTGTGGAACTCTTTGCCGAAGTCTTCTGTTGTTTACCTCTGGCTCATGTAATAAACGAAAAGGTGTTTGTGGTACATGGAGGCCTGTTTAGTGTTGATGGCGTGAAACTTTCTGACATTAGAGCAATTGATCGCTTTTGTGAGCCTCCGGAGGAAGGTAAGCTGCGTGCATGGTTTTGTATGGCTGTGGCATTGAAAAGGGAGTAACCTTAAAATTTTCTTCCTTTTATGTCAATTGCCAAGCTGATTGTGTGAGGCTGGTCAATGGTATTGAATCTCTTCTTGTCCAAGGCTGGTCTATCCTCCAGTTTCTTCAAAATTGTGATGTCAGCTTCACTAGTTGTCAATAGTGTCTCCTCAAGTATGTGGCCTAGTATCACAAAGTTAATGTCTTGATGGTTTTGCCTTACGGGCCAATAACATATTCTCTCCCAACTTGTTTGCATTTGCCAAAAAATTGTTTGTTATATGTCTAGTATGCTCATCACACAGTTCCTTATGATTAAGAGGAGTATGGTGGATTCCTGGTAATTTTGTTCATTGCTTTCAGATTATGTGCATATAGTGGAAAGCTAACTAGTTGGGGCCAAACTCATTTTCTGTTCAAAATGTCCATCAGGCTAGTGGCTTCTAAATGGCTTATTTTGAGTAGACAAGGAGAAATACGATTATGGTCCAACCAAAACAAATATGTGCTGTTGTTTAACTTGTATATTTTGATCCATATTCTCTTTAGAGTTTAGACAACTTGCATCTCTTTTAATTAGTAGTCAATGCTTTTGACATGTAAAGTCAACTGTGATTCTTTGTTTGGTTTTTAACAGGATTGATGTGTGAATTGCTATGGAGTGATCCACAACCTTTCCCTGGAAGAGGCCCCAGCAAGAGGGGTGTAGGACTCTCTTTTGGTGCAGATGTGACCAAAAAGTTTTTACTGGATAATAATCTAGGTAATGGTTTTATTTTATTTTTTTTGGTCATCAAATACTTGTGTTGCTTCCATGATTAATTATTGACACGCATTGTTCCCTCGACAGAGTTAGTTGTACGATCTCATGAAGTTAAGGATGAAGGTTATGAGATCGAGCATGATGGTAAACTTATTACAGTTTTTTCTGCCCCAAATTATTGTGATCAGGTATTTTTTTTATTGCTTTTAAAAAGGATTGGCGTTATCTTTGAGGAGGTTACACTCCATTGTTTCTGTGCCTTAAATTTTGTATGTTCTTTTAAGCTAAAGTGAGGTATGTCTTTTGGGAAACCTCAAAGGGGGAATGTGTATGTTAAATTTGGCTTATAGGCCCATACACTCTCCCTTAAAGGACCTGTTAAAGAGAGGGTACCACATATGTATATACAATTCACTCAAACTAGACGATGTGGTACATTTATCTACTAATACTTCCCCTCACTTCTGGGTTGAACAATCCGAAGGCCCAACATCTGCAACAAATGAGTAAACCATGGCCCAAGAAACAGGTGGAGGTAAGACCGTCCAAGAACACACCACTAGGGGCCCACTCAGATACCATGTTAAATTTTGCTTATAAGTGGCCCATACACTTTCCCTAAAAGCACCTCTTAGGTAGAGGAGTGGGTACCACATATACGCATATATGATTCATAAGCCAAATTTAGGGAGAGTGTAGGGGCCACTATAAGCCAAATTTAACATTGTATTTTATCTATTTATTTGCATTCTTATCTCTCTTCTCACAAAGATTTTGTTAAAATTTCCTATATTCTTGCAACATGTACAAATATGTTCGTGTACGAATGAAAACATTCATCATGAATACATTTTATTTTATTCTAATGTATCAACAGCATATGTAATTTCTGTGGTAGAGATAATAATGTACACAGACTAGCTTCTGAACTTACCGTTGTTCTGTAATTTATGCATTGCTAGATGGGTAACAAGGGTGCTTTTATTCGGTTTGAAGCCCCTGATTTGAAGCCAAGTATCGTGACCTTTTCAGCCGTGGTCAGTATTTCACTATTTCTTAATCCACACCATTTTTTTTGAAATCAATCATATAACATGCTATGATGACATTGGTTTTGTGATGTTATCTCCTCTTTCCTCTGAATCTACAGCCTCATCCTGATGTTAAGCCAATGGCATATGCAAACAACTTTCTTCGTATGTTTTCATAGTTCATAATCCTGAATGCAACATCAATAGTGTATTATTTGTTGCCGGGGAAAACAGTAATACTGAAGTTGTTTTTCAAGGCAGCTGGTGAAGAGCTGTATGGGGAAGATTCAGCCTCTAAGTTGTAATTTTTCTTGGACATATGCTTTTCTCAGTTTTTTGCGGCTGAATAATGGTTTTCAGGTGTTCAGTAATCATTGTTAGATATCCCTTTCTGAAGCAGCTGTAGGTTGTAAAATGTATAAATGTTTTCTTTTTGTTGCCATGGCATTGTTTTCATGCTTCTCATAAGCTTTTTATCAGGTACATGCCTCCCCTTCCGAGGCTTGGGATTTCTTTTTCAAGAATTACGTAAATGAAGTTTCAAATTTCGTGTCTTGGCTAAATTAATTAGCGGTTTCTTGTGAATCTCTTTCCCAAACTACCTGGAATTTAACCTTGTCTGGGTAAAAAATTGTCAGATGGAGGGGACATGCAAGTGTCCGCGTACCCAAGGATCCTTTTGCAGTGGCCTGGATAAAATTCTTCACTGGCCCAGTATTACATTGTCTGGAGGGTGAATTCATTTTTGAAAGTCTCTTTTTATCCAGTTTCCAGTTGCTAGTAAAATGTGAATAATGTAGCCTTGAATAACAGTAGGACGGAGAGAGAATGTGTTCTTAGACGCCCCGCCTACTCCTGATTGTTAAGCGTTGCCCGTCAATATAGACTCATGTATTTTAACTATTTATCATGGTGTTGTGGCTTTCCTTGTCGTGACTGTACTAAAATATGAAATCCCTTAATCATATACCTATCTGCATTCGTAAAGACAGGCCTGTCACCATCTGTATTGCTTGTAGTAGGAAGAGCAATGGACTCTTTTTCTGGGAAGCAACAGGCTGGGTGCCAGACTGCCAGAGAGTTATTTTAGACCATTGATCAGCACTTCAATTCTTCAGCCCGAGGTGTAACCCTGCTGCCTTGGTTTTCTGCATAGTTTTTAAAATCGGTGTCTAAATTTCTGTGATGACTTGCTGGAAGTTTTAGCTGCTCCTACAGTTAAATAATAAAATTTTTACCTGAAGTTTAGGTTTAGAGAAAACAGACAAAAACAGCAATTACTTGTAATGGGCACGGTTCCAAGGTGCTGATGGCATGACAATAATACCTGAAACTTGTTAGTCTGGGGTCGTCCATTTCTTGAGGGTAGGTTTACTATGGGCAAAAAGGAACTTTTGTTCCTCAATTATGGGATGAGTTTCATTTTCATCTCTAAATCTTTTTTTCTCCAATTTTTATCCCTTAATTATTGGAAAGTATCATTTTCGTCCTTTAAGTGAGATTAGAGTCGAAAAATGCTCCTATGTAGACATCACGTTGGATTTTTTTATGATTTATTCGAGGGACAAATGAGGTACTTTCTCATAATTGATGGATGAAAAAGGGAGAAAAAAAAACTAAGGGATGAAAAGTATCATTTTGTCGTTTACTATGTAATTGCCGTAATAGAGAAGGGAATTATTCATGTTACAATTCATGCTATTGCTACGCAGCAGAAGAGGAGGTAGAAGTGAAAATATAAACAGGAATGGTAGTTTGTAAAGACGACGTGAAATGTGAATGAAGGACCCACGCTTTGCCTTTTCTTTGTTGATGCGTCTTAAATTTTGATTTTGTGATTTTAATCAGTATACCATGTGTGAGGAACTGAAGCATGTCCTCTCATTTCCCAACCTCTTGTTTGAGAATCAAGTGCTTTTCAATCTTTTGACCCTACCTTGTCTTCAAATTCTCATCACTCAAGTGTCATGACCCACTTTTAATGCCCCACTCCATCATATCAATCACATCCCCCACCCCCACCCCACCCCACCCCCTGCCTCTCTCTTCATGTTTGAGAAGTTGAGCTTCCCTAGCTAACAAATGACATCTTGATGAAGCATCCTTCCAAAACCAACCAAACATCTGCTAATAGCTGAGGAAACCTCCTTACAATACCTTCCCATCCACAATGCGCTTCAGCTGCAGCAGCTGTTCCTTCTCACTCTTCATTTCTCTGCTGCTCCTCTCTCTCTCTCCCAATCCCATCCCTTTTATTTCCTCCGCCCATGCTACCAAACTAAACAAGAATCTCTCATCAACCACAATGCTTCCTTCAGAGGCTGAGGCCCTTTTCAAGATCATGGACTCCATGTCCGCTGACAAGTCCTGGAGAATTTCCTACCCCAACCCATGTAATACCGGCTCATCTTGGCCTGGCATTGAGTGCAAAACTGCCCAAGACGACCATCTCCATGTCTCTAGGCTTGATTTTGGCACCTCCCCGTATCCGACATGCAAGGGCACAGCCACATTTCCTCACGAAATATTCTCTCTTCCTTACCTCCAATCAGTCGTCTTCTTCAAATGTTTCACTCGCACCAAAACCACCCTCTCTGTTTCGCCAAACAGACTCTCCATGTCTCTACTTGAACAACTCAGTCTCAGATCAAACCCTGCACTTGTCGGTCCAATCCCACCACAAATTTCCTCCTTAAAGTCCCTACAAATCCTCACTTTGTCGCAAAACGTCCTTACTGGACATATTCCCATTCAGATTTTCGGCATGAACTCTCTGGTTCACCTTGATTTGAGCTACAATATGTTGACTGGTGCCATCCCATGTCAAGTGGAGAACCTCAAAAATCTTGTTGGCCTTGATTTGAGCTTCAATTCACTCACAGGGTACATCCCGCACACAATTGGTCAACTGGGTCTGCTTCAAAAGCTCGACTTGAGCTCGAATTCACTTACAGGTGGTATTCCTGAGAGCATTGAGACGCTCAATTCGTTGGCCTTCATGGCTTTGAGTAACAACAAACTCAGTGGTAACTTCCCAAAAGGATTGGAAAAGTTACAAAGTTTGCAGTACTTGATTATGGATGATAATCCCATGTATATACCTCTGCCTACACAACTTGGCAAGCTAGTGAAATTACAAGAGCTCAGGCTTGCCAATTCAGGCTACTCTGGCACCATCCCATCAGGGATTTCGCAGCTTTTGAACTTGAGCACACTCTCTCTTCAGAACAACAGACTAACAGGTGAAATCCCAGTTGGTCTTGGCAGCCTCTCTCACATATATCACCTGAATCTTAGCAGAAATCTCTTGGGTGGAGTTGTGCCTTTAGATCCAAGTTTCCTGAAGAGGTTGGGAAGGAATCTGGATCTCAGTGGCAACCATGGTCTCTGTTTAAGCCCCTCTGAAGCAGCATACAGTGTCAAGATAGGAATTGGTGTTAGTGTCTGTGGCAGCAACAAGAACGCTTCTTTCATCCAGCCTCCACAGAACAAGTCTCAAGCTCCTTGTGGTTTCTCCAAACCATTCTTTCTGCTTGGTGCTTTGATCGTTCATGGTTTGCATCAAGCAATGGCTTTACCATGATTTTTCTTGCGCCTAAATTTTCCATTTTCACATATATATTTATATTCTCTCCAGTCTGGTGGGATTTTTTAGAAATTATTAATAGGTTTTAATAATGATTCTAAGGCTTTCGCGTGCACTTGGTGGTTCTGCTAATTTTAGGCGAAAATTTTGGTTTCCCACTTTCTCTGCCATATTGGATTGCAAAGATCTCGCGGGACTCTCTATAAATGGTTCAAGGAACAGTACTGAGCAGTTGAGGTTGATCTTTCCTTCTAAATTATGGTATATTTTTAATCGATTTGGTCCAATTATATTATATTATATTATATGCCTAATGCCTCTGCGTGTCTCTTTTCATTCTGGCTGAAATTTCATGCCTTTTTATTTAGCGTGGTATTGAATAGGGATGACGGGTACATGCAACACGTGCATACTGTTGTGGCCTTGTGGGATTTCCACCTAAATCTCTAAATGATTTATGATGAAAGAAAGTAATCACAACTGAGTCTGACAACATTATTAATATTTTTAGTGTGGCTGGAAGTGAAAGGTCTCCTAGCTCAAAAAGAGACGTCTTTATATTAGACGTCTCTTGATTTCTAGGACAGTCTTGTTTGTTTGGTAGGGTAGTTTGCTTCTATATATTACACGTGTCAAATTCAAATGAACTCCACTACTAATACGGTAGTATTAGGTAGCTCATATATGATGGTAGCTAGAGATGGTAAAAAAAATAGATCCGAGCACTATCCGCAGGGTACCCGATCCATTTAAAACCCGAAAACCGATCCTATAGGTTTAGAAACGGTTTTGGTTTTGGTTTTCAAACCAGTCATAATTTAGGGTCGGATTTGGTTTTTGATATCGGGTTTAGGGTACCCGAATCGTTTGATAAAAAGATCCATTATAGTAATAATATTATAAATCATCTATAAAGGTATACTACTAAGATACTAAATTATAAAATGATAAAGTATATTAAAACGTATATATTTATAGAGGCATACTAATAAAACTATAAATTAGACTAATTTGAATTATAAAATCATAATTAATATAAATCACACTCAATATTAATTTATATTAATATAATCATCAAAGAAAAAATAAAAATATTAAAAGTTAAATGATAAACGGGTACCCGATGGTAAACGGTTATAGAACGGTTCCGGGTTTAGAAATTTAAATGGTTTTTTAAATGGTTTTGGAACGGTTTTGGTATAGAGTATCTTAAATGGAAACGGTTTTGCTATTTCCTAATTGGAAGGGTACCCCACCCGTTGCCATCCCTAATGGTAGCTCATTAAACGAAATTTTAAAACATTTTAACTCTTAAAATATATGTTAAATTTTTAAAAAAAATTAGCACATAAAATTTTTTTTAACAAGATTCATTGTCTATGAGTTTTATCGAATGGATTTTAATTCCATTGTTTTTTTCAATGGAATTTCAAAAACAATGGATTCAGAGTTAAAACAATGAATTCTAAATTGTTCTTTAAAAAATAATGGAATTTATATTAAAACAACCCCTAGAAATTACAAACCTCCAATTCCTTGATGCTCACATAATCATTCCCTGAATCCTCCTGGAACACCGTCTTCCGGCTGAATGCCCCAATTCCATGTGTCATAAAAAACAATGTCGTGATTTGGGGACCCTAGGGTTCATGGATATAACGCTAGCAAACATTTCTTTAAAACCCCCAATTGCTTGGATTTGTTGTTGAGAACCAAAATAATATCTTGTGGATGAATAAAAATGTCATGTTTAGTCAGCATGATAGGATACAAAAGGACTTACAAGAGACAATCTAAAGTGGGGTCAAACTTAGAATAACCCGCCACGAAATCCAACCGGCCTTCCTTGGTAATAATTTGAAATTTTCGACTGTGGCAATCGAAAGTAGAAGGCGAAGTTAATGGCCTTGAGTTTTTTCTTTCTTTTCTTCCTGTAAGGTTTAGAGCCTTTTCTTTTCGACAGAGGGTAAGGAGCATGAAGAGAGAGGAGTATAGATAATTTTAAAGTTTTTATGATTTTTTAATTTATGATTTTTAATGTCATGTCACATTTAATATCTCATTGTTTAATTTTTTTAAAAAAAGACACTAAAGAAAAAAATTAGACACATGAGACGATTTTAACTTCTGAAGACTTGAAGGGCAAACAGAGTCAATTTTTCAAAGTATAAGGGTTTGAATGATCCGAAAAATAAATAAATAAAAGAGCTCAATCAACATGTTTTGTAAAATAGAGAGGTTGTTCTGAAACTTATTAGGGATGGATCCAATTAAGGCGCAGGATGGGCTCAAGTCCACCCTCAATTTTTAGTAAAATATTATTATGCTATTAAGTATCCAAACCCCAAAATAAGTCTACTTCTTTTTAGTACAAGTCTTGGTAGTTTTTTTTATAAATACTTTATTTAGTATTTTTTTAAATATGTGTGCTTGGACTCACAAACCCCAAAAAAAAGCCCATTTATTTTTAATACAAGTCTTTCTAATTTTTTTAAAAGATTTTATTTAGTAATTTTTTGTATATATAGTCGGAGTTTTAGAGACTTGATGTCTTGAAGTTGGAGATTAAATCGCAATATTTCATCCTCGTATTAATATGTAGATTTCTTTTGATTACCTTTTATTTGCATATCAGTAAATAGTCTTAAAATTTTTTTGGGGGCGCCACCCCCGAACTCTCGTCAATATTTGACCTCCTCTTATAAATTATTGACACCATTACTAACCAAACCCACTCTCAAACTATTTTCTAGATCCGTCCCTGGAACTTAACCATATTTATTTATGACAAGTCAAATCCATTTAGATTTCAGGAAGGAAATCAAGGAATGAGAAATATTTACTCTGTTTGGTAGAGTGGAAAGATTGATTTTCAATACTAACGGAAATACTGTAGAAAAAAAGCTGAGCTTAAAGTTGTGAAATATGTTGTGAGGTGTTGGGTGTCCAACGGTGTCTAGATCTCAGGCTGCAGGAGGTGCAATTCGAAGGGGATGCTTTGATTGTTGTTAATGCGGTTGCTCAACCGGATTTGGTCTCTCTTTGGGCTATTGAAAATCTAATAGAAGGGAATCGCAATCAGCTAGACAAGCTCAAGAGCTGGTCTATTTCAAAGATTAGCAGACATCAAAATGTCTGGGCGGATACTTTCGCCAAATGGGCCGCTACCTTGAGACTTTCAGGTAGCATTCTCAGTCATCGGCTTCCAGAGTTGCAATATTGATTGTATAGTGAGTGCGATCCCCTGGATCATTGTTTTGGTCTGGCATGGTGTGGTTTGTAGTTGGTGTTTTTTGTCTCTTTGTTTGATATACAAAAAAAAAAAGTATTATAATATTATATTTATAAATTTTATATTTAATTTGTTGGTAAATTTAATATTAAATTTAATGAAATAAATTTATTTTTTATTTATATTATTTTTAGGTATACATTATTAAATATTTTTATATAAAAAGTAAGATATTTAAATCTATTATAATTACTAATTTAGAAGTATAATTATTAATTTAAAAGTATATTTTATTTGTATTTTTAAATTTTAATTATTTTATTCCAATATTAAATTTACTGTTATAATAATTATAAATGCATAAATATAATTAATTTATCATTTTTATTAAAATATAATTATATTTAAATCATTAAATATAGGAGCTTCTTATGCAGGCGTTCTTACCGTTGCAATTTTTTTTTTTTTTAATTTTATATAAAAGATATGGGAGCTTCTTTTGTGTCATAAGATCCGTTGGCCTGTTTGGCATGCGGCTCCGCTTGTGGAGCCGCTTGTCAAACAGGCGGATTATAATTTTACTTTAATATATACTTTAGGTTGCAAATTCAGTGTGCAGCATCTTAGAAGAAAGAAACCAAAAAAAAAGGTGGGGTTGGTTAAGACAAGTACTGGTACAGTCTCTTGATGAAACAAGACCACCAGAGCTCTGTCAACACTTGAAAACTTAGCAGGAGCTGGATCCCACAAACACCTCTCTGTCCATTTCTCTCCCACACCGAAAAAACTTCACATTTCATCAAACAGTATTTGTAGTACACATTTTCCTCAACTGTTTTTTTTTTTTTTTTTCTTTTCCCTCCTTTCTCTTTATTACACACTCCCCCCACACACACCCAATCCCTCTTGAATTTTGAATCTGCATTTCTGTGCTGTAATATTTTTGGTTCATTTTCTCTGGAAAAGAAAGATAACATGGAAGTCGCTTCTACAACAATATCTATGCCTATGCCAAGTATTGATGACAGAGTCATCAATTTTAACTCAAAAGTGAGATTTTTAAATTTTTTTTTTCCTTTCTTTTTTGTTGAAATCCAAAATCTTCACAATACATGTAGGCATGTTCGAATGTCAGATGGCCCCCAGTTAATTAGCAATAATTTTCATAAGTATCGAACATACTTTGCTTATTTTTGAGAGAGGACAAACATGTATACAAAAGAGTGAAAAGATTCAAAAGAGTGAAAAGACCCTCACTTGATCACTCCACATTTTGGAGAGATTAATTATTTAAATACTCCGTAAGTCCTACTTTTATTTTATTTTATTGATTAATGTCACGTCAATCTAACTATTTCTCCTCCCAACACCGTCATCAAAGCTCGTCTCTCCGTATTTTGTCATAAACTAAAGTTTTGGCAAACCAAAATTTCCCGCTCAATCCTCAATCCTCAATCCTCAATCCCTAAGGATCAAGGGAGATCAAATGGTGTTTTTTTTTTTTTTTTTTTTCCCAAACTGGGCTAAAGACTGAAGGGGGCATATAAATTGACAGCACAGGCAATTCAAGTGAGAGAGAGAGGACAAGACAATATCAAATTTTCTACCACTTTCTCTACAAAAATAAACTTTCAGAGCCTCACGTGGGAAAGTAGTTCTAGTGTTGGTACGGACATTACTTCAGTGTTTAGCTGCCATTTCCTTTCGTTTTCATTCGTTTGTGAGGAAAGCGAAAGGATTTGCCCGTGCCCGTGCCCGTGCACATCATCAAACCCCTGCTAATAAATGGTTGTATTTTTCTTTTCTTTTTTTTTAATAGTTTTGTATTTCTAGTATGGAGAATCCTAATATCCAAAAGTACTAAACTAACAATTAAAGTGTAGTTAATGCAACTTTTGATTATTAAAAGAGTTGATCATAAATTTACACTTAAAATTTAATTAATATATTAAAATACCTTTTACTTGTAAAATATTAAATAAAAATTTATTAAGTTTACGCACATGATAAACAAAACCTACAGTGAGAGAGAGGAAGGGGTGTTTCAGGTTAAGGCATTGCCAAATGAAAATTGAAACAAACTCACAAAAAACAACCTAAGTTCATGGTATATATATATATATATATATATATATCTGGTATGCGCTCTCATAAAATTATAAGTAATATTTTCTTGCCTATTTCGCAGGTAGGGTAGAAGCTGAGTTCCTGAATCACATGTTTCATATCGATTGTTACCAAGAACCAATCGCAAAAAATTTACAAAAGAAGATACCCATCGAAAGTTCAATCATAATTATCAGAGAAATTTATCACATCTCACTACTTAATGTTCCACATCCTTTTTAGTAATCCTACTCCCAATAATTGGTTTTAAATTTTTTATATATTTTTATGTTTAATTTGATATTTAATTTTTTTGATTTGTGTGCGATATGACATTAAATTCACATTCCCATAATTGTTTTTCCCACCATCCATAATTGGTTTCCTCACCCTTAGCAATTAAATAAAGTAACTTATTATATCACACCAAAGTAGATTGGCGGTACATTTAATGTATGCTGCAAATACCTGTGAAAGCCCATCTGCCAAGAAAAAAAATTGACACATATACGTGTCGTGATTCGTCTACATTCGAGTATATTGAACATAAATTTATTCATTTACAGGAACCGGGTAGACACAGTTGTTCATCTATCCACGCAATTGAACATTAATTTATGAGATTTTGGGGTTTATGGGAGCTTAAACAGAACAATGAAGTTCTCATCATGACTTCTCCTTTGTATTTCTCTTCTCTGTATTGAGATGGCAATAATGTGTCTACTAATCCCAGGTTTATGCCATTGTTGCACAAATTGTCTAAATACATTTCTCTCTTGTACTTGAGACAATCTCTTGTACTTGAGACAATCAATTATGCTATGCTTGTTTCAGGGAAATTAAGTTATCGGAAAACAATATAATTATTTTGCAATGTTTGTTTGGGGAAAATTAATGTCACTGAAATTTTAGGGGAAAACAACATCCCTTTGAAGGAGAGGTTATTTTCCCCTGTCCTCGCTATAATGTTCAATCCTCCCAAACATAAAACAACGTAGGGTTTAGGGATGAGAAGGGTTTAGGTTATAGGGTTTAGGGTTAAGGGTTTTAGGGTTTAGGGTTGGGGTTTTAGGGTTTTAGGGTTTAGGGTTTTGGGATGGGTTAAGGGTTTGGGTTTAGGTTTAGGTTTAGGGTTTAGGGTTTTAGGGTTTAGGGTTTAGGGTTTAGGGTTTAGGGTTTAGGGTTTTAGGGTTTTAGGGTTTAGGGTTTTTAGGGTTTTAGGGTTTAGGGTTTAGGGTTTTTAGGGTTTTAGGGTTTAGGGTTTAGGGTTTAGGGTTTAGGGTTTTAGGGTTTTTTAGGGTTTTTTTAGGGTTTTAGGGTTTAGGGTTTTAGGGTTTAGGGTTTAGGGTTTAGGGTTTAGGGTTTTAGGGTTTAGGGTTTTAGGGTTTTAGGGTTTAGGGTTTAGGGTTTAGGGTTTAGGGTTTTAGGGTTTTAGGGTTTAGGGTTTAGGGTTTAGGGTTTAGGGTTTAGGGTTTAGGGTTTAGGGTTTAGGGTTTAGGGTTTAGGGTTTAGGGTTTAGGGTTTTAGGGTTTAGGTTTAGGGTTTTAGGGTTTTAGGGTTTTAGGGTTTAGGGTTTTAGGGTTTAGGGTTTAGGGTTTAGGGTTTAGGGTTTAGGGTTTTAGGGTTTAGGGTTTAGGGTTTTAGGGTTTAGGGTTTAGGGTTTAGGGCTTAGGGTTTTAGGGTTTAGGGTTTAGGGTTTTAGGGTTTAGGGTTTAGGGTTTAGGGTTTAGGGTTTAGGGTTTAGGGTTTAGGGTTTTAGGGTTTTAGGGTTTTAGGGTTTTAGGGTTTTAGGGTTTTAGGGTTTAGGGTTTTAGGGTTTAGGGTTTAGGGTTTAGGGTTTGGGGTTTAGGGTTTAGGGTTTAGGGTTTAGGGTTTAGGGTTTAGGGTTTTAGGGTTTAGGGTTTTAGGGTTTAGGGTTTTAGGGTTTTAGGGTTTTAGGGTTTTAGGGTTTAGGGTTTAGGGTTTAGGGTTTTAGGGTTTTAGGGTTTTAGGGTTTAGGGTTTAGGGTTTAGGGTTTAGGGTTTAGGGTTTTAGGGTTTTAGGGTTTTAGGGTTTTAGGGTTTAGGGTTTTAGGGTTTTAGGGTTTAGGGTTTTTGGGGTTTTAGGGTTTTAGGGTTTTAGGGTTTTAGGGTTTTAGGGTTTTAGGGTTTTAGGGTTTTAGGGTTTAGGGTTTTAGGGTTTTTAGGGTTTTAGGGTTTAGGGTTTTAGGGTTTTAGGGTTTAGGGTTTTAGGGTTTTAAGGTTTAGGGTTTAGGGTTTAGGGTTTTAGGGTTTAGGGTTTTAGGGTTTTAGGGTTTTAGGGTTTTAGGGTTTTAGGGTTTTAGGGTTTTAGGGTTTAGGGTTTAGGGTTTAGGGTTTAGGGTTTAGGGTTTAGGGTTTTAGGGTTTTAGGGTTTTTGGGGTTTTAGGGTTTTAGGGTTTTAGGGTTTTAGGGTTTAGGGTTTTAGGGTTTTAGGGTTTTAGGGTTTTTAGGGTTTAGGGTTTTAGGGTTTTAGGGTTTTAGGGTTTTAGGGTTTTAGGGTTTAGGGTTTAGGGTTTTAGGGTTTTAGGGTTTAGGGTTTAGGGTTTAGGGTTTAGGGTTTTTGGGGTTTAGGGTTTAGGGTTTTAGGGTTTTAGGGTTTAGGGTTTAGGGTTTTAGGGTTTTAGGGTTTTAGGGTTTTTAGGGTTTTAGGGTTTTAGGGTTTTTAGGGTTTTAGGGTTTTAGGGTTTTAGGGTTTTTAGGGTTTTAGGGTTTTAGGGTTTAGGGTTTTGGGGTTTTAGGGTTTTAGGGTTTTAGGGTTTTAGGGTTTTAGGGTTTTAGGGTTTTAGGGTTTAGGGTTTAGGGTTTTAGGGTTTAGGGTTTAGGGTTTAGGGTTTTAGGGTTTTAGGGTTTTAGGGTTTTAGGGTTTAGGGTTTTAGGGTTTAGGGTTTTTAGGGTTTTAGGGTTTTTAGGGTTTTAGGGTTTTAGGGTTTTAGGGTTTTAGGGTTTTTAGGGTTTTTAGGGTTTTAAGGGTTTTAGGGTTTTAGGGTTTTAGGGTTTTAGGGTTTTAGGGTTTTAGGGTTTTAGGGTTTTAGGGTTTAGGGTTTAGGGTTTAGGGTTTTAGGGTTTTAGGGTTTTTAGGGTTTTAGGGTTTAGGGTTTTAGGGTTTTAGGGTTTAGGGTTTTAGGGTTTTTGGGTTTTAGGGTTTTAGGGTTTAGGGTTTTAGGGTTTTTAGGGTTTTTAGGGTTTAGGGTTTTAGGGTTTTAGGGTTTTAGGGTTTTAGGGTTTTAGGGTTTTTAGGGTTGGGGTTTTAGGGTTTAGGGTTTTAGGGTTTAGGGTTTAGGGTTTTAGGGTTTTAGGGTTTTAGGGTTTTAGGGTTTAGGGTTTAGGGTTTTAGGGTTTTAGGGTTTAGGGTTTTTAGGGTTTTAGGGTTTTAGGGTTTTAGGGTTTAGGGTTTTAGGGTTTTAGGGTTTTAGGGTTTAGGGTTTTAGGGTTTTAGGGTTTTGGGGTTTAGGGTTTTAGGGTTTAGGGTTTAGGGTTTAGGGTTTAGGGTTTAGGGTTTTAGGGTTTTAGGGTTTTAGGGTTTAGGGTTTTAGGGTTTAGGGTTTAGGGTTTTAGGGTTTAGGGTTGGGTTTTAGGGTTTTAGGGTTTTAGGGTTTAGGGTTTTAGGGTTTTAGGGTTTTAGGGTTTTAGGGTTTTAGGGTTTTTAGGGTTTTAGGGTTTTTGGGGTTTAGGGTTTAGGGTTTAGGGTTTAGGGTTTAGGGTTTTAGGGTTTTAGGGTTTAGGGTTTTAGGGTTTTAGGGTTTAGGGTTTAGGGTTTAGGGTTTTAGGGTTTTTAGGGTTTTAGGGTTTTAGGGTTTAGGGTTTTAGGGTTTTAGGGTTTAGGGTTTAGGGTTTTTAGGGTTTTTTGGGGTTTTAGGGTTTTAGGGTTTTAGGGTTTTAGGGTTTTAGGGTTTTAGGGTTTTTAGGGTTTAGGGTTTAGGGTTTAGGGTTTAGGGTTTTAGGGTTTTAGGGTTTAGGGTTTTAGGGTTTTAGGGTTTAGGTAGGGTTTAGGGTTTAGGGTTTAGGGTTTAGGGTTTAGGGTTTTAGGGTTTTAGGGTTTAGGGTTTAGGGTTAGGGTTTAGGGTTTAGGGTTTAGGGTTTAGGGTTTAGGGTTTAGGGTTTAGGGTTTAGGGTTTAGGGTTTAGGGTTTTAGGGTTTAGGGTTTTAGGGTTTAGGGTTTAGGGTTTTAGGGTTTTAGGGTTTTAGGGTTTTAGGGTTTTAGGGTTTAGGGTTTAGGGTTTAGGGTTTTAGGGTTTAGGGTTTAGGGTTTAGGGTTTTAGGGTTTTAGGGTTTTAGGGTTTTAGGGTTTAGGGTTTTAGGGTTTAGGGTTTTAGGGTTTAGGGTTTTAGGGTTTTAGGGTTGTTTAGGGTTTAGGGTTTTAGGGTTTTAGGGTTTTAGGGTTTAGGGTTTTAGGGTTTTAGGGTTTTAGGGTTTTAGGGTTTAGGGTTTTAGGGTTTTAGGGTTTTAGGGTTTAGGGTTTAGGGTTTAGGGTTTTAGGGTTTTAGGGTTTAGGGTTTTAGGGTTTAGGGTTTAGGGTTTAGGGTTTTAGGGTT